>NW_027490140.1:0-313750 GCF_050948175.1 Xylocopa sonorina | reverse complement strand
GAAATAGCGTTTGCAAATGTCTACCTATCGTAGCAATAGTGTTCTAATGCTTCTTAAAACGCGATATCGCATCTCATTTCTATGTTTCATGGTAAGATATAATATGATTTGCGAAGTGTTACTTATTCCTCGTCTACACTTCAAATGAATGTAAATGCGACACTTCCTTGCAAGGAAATAGCGTTTGCAGATGTCTACGTATCGTAGCAATAGAGTTCTTATGATTCTTAAAACGCGATATCGTATCTCATTTCTATGTTTCATGGTAGGATATAATATTCATTGCGAAGTGTTATGCATTCCTCGTCTACGGTTCAAATGAATGTAAATGCGACACTTCCTAGCAAGGAAATAGCGTTTGCAAATGTCTACCTATCGTAGCAATAGTGCTCTAATGCTTCTTAAAACGCGATATCGCATCTCATTTCTATGTTTCATGGTAAGATATAATATGATTTGCGAAGTGTTATGTATTCCTCGTCTACACTTCATATGAATGTAAATGCGACACTTCCTTGCTGGGAAATAGCGTCTGCAGATGTCTAGGTATCGTAGCAATAGAGTTCTAATGATTCTTAAAACGCGATATCGCATCTCATTTCTATGTTTCATGGTAAGATATAATATGATTTGCGAAGTGTCATGTATTCCTCGTCTACGATTCAAATGAAAGTAAATGCGACACTTCCTTGCAAGGAAATAACGATTGCAGATGTCTACGTATCGTAGCAATAGAGTTCATATAATTCTTAAAACGCGATATCGCATCTCATTTCTATGTTTCATGGTAGGATGTAATATGATTTGCGAAGTGTCATGTATTCCTCGACTACACTGCAAATGAATGTGAATTCGATACTTCCTCGCTAGGAAATAGCGTTTGCAGATGTCTACGTATCGTAGCAATAGCTTTCTAATGCTTCTTAAAACACGATATCGCATCTCATTTCTATTTTTCATGGTAAGATATAATATGATATGCGAAGTGTCATGTATTCCTCGTCTACACTTCAAATGAATGTGAATGCGATATTTCCTCGCTAGGAAATAGCGTTTGCAGATGTCTACGTATCGTAGCAATAGCTTTCTAATGCTTCTTAAAACGCGATATCGCATCTCATTTCTATGTTTCATGGTAAGATATAATATGATTTGCGAAGTGTCATGTATTCCTCGTCTACAGTTCAAATGAATGTAAATGCGACACTTCCTTGCTAGGAAATAGCGTCTGCAGATGTCTGGGTATCGTAGCAATAGAGTTCTAATGCTTCTTAAAACGCGATATCGCATCTCATTTCTATGTTTCATGGTAAAATGTAATATGATTTGCGAAGTGGTATGTATTCCTCCTCTACACTTCAAATGAATGTAAGTGCGACACTTCCTTGCAAGGAAATAGCGTTTGCAAATGTCTACCTATCGTAGCAATAGTGTTCTAATGCTTCTTAAAACGCGATATCGCATCTCATTTCTATGTTTCATGGTAAGATATAATATGATTTGCGAAGTGTCATGTATTCCTCGTCTACACTTCAAATGAATGTGAATGCGACACTTCCTTGCAAGGAAATAGCGTTTGCAGATGTCTACCTATCGTAGCAATAGTGTTCTAATGCTTCTTAAAACGCGATATCGCGTCTCATTTCTATGTTTCATGGTAAGATATAATATGATTTGCGAAGTGTTATATATTCCTCGTCTACACTTCAGATGAATGTAAATGCGACACTTCCTTGCAAGGAAATAGCGTTTGCAGGTGTCTACGTATCCAAGCAATAGAGTTCAAATGCTTCTTAAAACGAGATATTGCATCTCATATCTATGTTTCATGATAAGATATAATATTCCGTGCGAAGTGTTATGCATTTCTCGTCTACGATTCAAAAGAAAGTAAATGCGTAATTTCCTTGCAAGGAAATAGCGTTTGCAGATGTCTACGTATCGTAGCAATAGATTTCTAATGCTTCTTCAAGCGCGATATCGCATCTCATTTCTATGTTTCATGGTAAGATATAATATGATTTGCGAAGTGTCATGTTTTCCTCGTCTGCACTTCAAATGAATGTAAATGCGACACTTCCTTGCAAGGAAATAACGATCGCAGATGTCAACGTATCGTAGCAATAGATTTCTAATGCTTCTTAAAGCGCGATATCGCATCTCATTTCTATGTTTCATGGTAAGATATAATATGATTTGCAAAGTGTTATATATTCCTCGTCTACACTTCAAATGAATGTAAATGCGACACTTTCTTGCTTGGAAATAGCGTCTGCAGATGTCTAGGCATCGTAGCGATAGTGTTCTAATGCTTCTTAAAACCCGATATCGCATCTCATTTCTATGTTTCATGGTAAGATATAATATGATTTGCGAAGTGTTATGTATTCCTCGTCTACACTTCAAGTGAATGTGAATGCGACACTTCCATGCAAGGAAATAGCGTTTGCAGATGTTTACGTATCGTAGCAATAGAGTTCTTATGATTCTTAAAACGCGATATCGCATCTCATTTCTATATTTCATGGTAAGATATAATAAGATTTGCGAAGTGTCATGTATTCCTCGTCTAAACTTCAAATGAATGTGAATGCGACACTTCCTCGCTAGGAAATAGCGTTTGCTGATGTCTACATATCGTAGCAATAGATTTCTAATGCTTCTTAAAACGCGATATCGCATCTCATTTCTATGTTTCGTGGTAAGATATAACATGATTTGCGACGTGTTATGTATTCCTCGTCTACACTTCAAGTGAATGTAAAGGCGACACTTCCTAGCAAGGGAATAGCGTTTGCAGATGTCTACGTATCGTGGCAATAGATTTCTAATGTTTCTTAATACGCGATATCGCATCTCATTTCTATGTTCCATGGTAAGATATAATATGATTTGCGAAGTGTCATGTATTCCTCGTCTACACTTCAAATGAATGTAAATGCGACACTTCCTTACAAGGAAATAGCGTTTGCAGATGTCTAGGTATCGTAGCAATAGTGTTCAAATGCTTATTAAAACGAGATATTGCATCTCATATCTATGTTTCATGATAAGATATAAATATTCATTGCGAAGTGTTATGCATTCCTCGTCTACGATTCAAATGAATGTAAATGCAACACTTCCTTGCAAGGAAATAGCGTTTGAAGATGTCCACGTATCGTAGCAATAGAGTTTTTTTGATTCTTAAAACGCGATATCGCATCTCATTTCTATGTTTCATGGTAAGATATAATATGATTTGCGAAGTGTTATGTATTCCTCGTCTACACTTCAAATGAATGTAAATGCGACACTTCCTTGGTAGGAAGTAGCGTCTGCGGATGTCTAGGTATGGTAGCAATAGAGTTCTAATGCTTCTTATAACGCGGTATCGCATCTCATTACTATGTAACATGGTAAGATATAACGTGATTTGCGAAGTGTTACGTATTCCTCGTCTACACTTCAAATGAATGTAAATGCGACACTTCCTTGCAAGGAAATAGCTTTTGCAGATGTCTACCTATCGTAGCAATAGAGTTCTAATGCTTCTTAAAACGAGATATTGCATCTCATAACTATGTTTCATGATAAGATATATTATTCGTTGCGAAGTGTTATGCATTCCACGTCTACGATTCAAATGAACGTAAATGCGACACTTCCTTGCAAGGAAATAGCGTTTGCAGATGTCTACGTATCGTAACAATAGAGTACTTACGATTCTTAAAATGCGATATCGCATCTCATTTCTATGTTTCATGGTAAGATATAATATGATTTGCGAAGTGTTATATATTCCTCGTCTACACTTCAAATGAATGTAAATGCGACACATCCTTGCAAGGAAATAGCGTTTGCAGATTTCTACGTATCGCAGCAATAGAGTTCTTATGATTCTTAAAACGCGATATCGCATCTCATTTCTATGTTTCATGGTAAGATATAATATTATTTGCGAAGTGTTATGTATTCCTCGTCTACACTTCAAATGAATGTAAATGCGACACTTCCTTGCAAGGAAATAGCGTTTGCAGATGTCTACGTATCGAAGCAATAGAGTTCAAATGCTTCTTAAAACGAGATATTGCATCTCATATCTATGTTTCATGATAAGATATAATAATCCTTGCGAAGTATTATGCATTCCTCGTCTACGGTTCAAAGGAATGTAAATGCGACACTTCCTTGCAAGGAAATAGCGTTTGCAAATGTCTACCTATCGTAGCAATAGTGTTCTAATGCTTCTTAAAACGTGATATCGCATCTCATTTCTATGTTTCATGGTAAGATATAACATGATTTGCGAAGTGTTATGTCTTCCTCGTTTACACTTCAAATGAATGTGAATGCGATACTTCCTCGCTAGGAAATAGCGTTTGCAGATGTCTACTTATCGTAGCAATAGATTTCTAATGCTTCTTAAAGCGCGATATCGCATCTCATTTCTATGTTTCATGGTAAGATATAATATGATTTGCGTAGTGTTATGTATTCCTCGTCTACACTTCAAATGAATGTAAATGCGACACTTCCTTGGTAGGAAGTAGCGTCTGCGGATGTCTAGGTATGGTAGCAATAGAGTTCTAATGCTTCTTATAACGCGGTATCGCATCTCATTACTATGTAACATGGTAAGATATAACGTGATTTGCGAAGTGTTACGTATTCCTCGTCTACACTTCAAATGAATGTAAATGCGACACTTCCTTGCAAGGAAATAGCGTTTGCAGATGTCTACGTATCGTAGCAATTGATTTCTAATGCTCCTTAAAATGCGATATCGCATCTCATTTCTATGTTTCATGGTAAGATATAATATGATTTGCGAAGTGTCATGTATTCCTCGTCTACACGTCAAATGAATGTAAATGCGACACTTCCTAGCAAGGAAATAGCGTTTGCAGATGTCTACGTATCGTAGCAATGGATTTCTAATGCTTCTTAAAACGCGATACCGCATCTCATTTCTATGTTTCATGGTGAGATATAATATGATTTGCGAAGTGTTATATATTCCTCGTCTACACTTCAAATGAATGTAAATGCGACACATCCTTGCAAGGAAATAGCGTTTGCAGATTTCTACGTATCGTAGCAATAGAGTTCTTATGATTCTCAAACCGCGATATCGCATCTCATTTCTATGTTTCATGGTAGGATAAAATATGATTTGCGAAGTGTTATGTATTCCTCGTCTACACTTCAAGTGAATGTAAATGCGACACTTCCTAGCAAGGGAATAGCGTTTGCAGATATCTACGTATCGTGGCAATAGATTTCTAATGCTTCTTAATACGCGATATCGCATCTCATTTCTATGTTTCATGGTAAGATGTAATATGATTTGCGAAGTGTCATGTATTCCTCGTCTACACTTCAAATGAATGTAAATGCGACACTTCCTTGCAAGGAAATAGCGTTTGCAGATGTCTAGGTATCGTAGCAATAGTGTTCAAATGCTTATTAATTCGAGATATTGCATCTCATATCTATGTTTCATGATAAGATATAATATTCATTGCGAAGTGTTATGCATTCCTCGTCTACGATTCAAATGAATGTAAATGCGACACTTCCTTGCAAGGAAATAGCGTTTGAAGATGTCCACGTATCGTAGCAATAGAGTTTTTTTGATTCTTAAAACGCGATATCGCATCTCATTTCTATGTTTCATGGTAAGATATAATATGATTTGCGAAGTGTCATGTATTCCTCGTCTACACTTCAAATGAATGTAAATGCGACACTTCCATGCAAGGAAATAGCGTTTGCAGATGTCTACGTATCGTAGCATAGATTTCTAATGCTTCTTAAAACGCGATATAGCATCTCATTTCTATGTTTCATGGTAAGATATAATATGATTTGCGATGTGTTATGCATTCCTCGTCCACGATTCAAATGAATGTAAATGCGACACTTCCTTGCAAGGAAATAGCGTTTGCAGATGTCTACGTATCGTAGCAATAGAGTTTTTATGATCCTTAAAACGCGATATCGCATCTCATTTCTATGTTTCATGGTAAGATATAATGTGATTTGCGAAGTGTTATGTATTCCTCGTCTACACTTCAAATGAATGTGAATGCGACACTTCCTCGCTAGGAAATAGCGTTTGCAGATGTCTACGTATCGTAGCAATAGATTTCTAATGCTTCTTAAAACGCGATATCGCATCTCATTTCTATGTTTCATGGTAAGATATAATATGATTTGCGAAGTGTTACTTATTCCTCGTCTACACTTCAAATGAATGTAAATGCGACACTTCCTTGCAAGGAAATAGCGTTTGCAGATGTCTACGTATCGAAGCAATAGAGTTCAAATGCTTCTTAAAACGAGATATTGCATCTCATATCTATGTTTCATGATAAGATATAATAATCCTTGCGAAGTATTATGCATTCCTCGTCTACGGTTCAAAGGAATGTAAATGCGACACTTCCTTGCAAGGAAATAGCGTTTGCAAATGTCTACCTATCGTAGCAATAGTGTTCTAATGCTTCTTAAAACGCGATATCGCATCTCATTTCTATGTTTCATGGTAAGATATAACATGATTTGCGAAGTGTTATGTCTTCCTCGTCTACACATCAAATGAATGTGAATGCGATACTTCCTCGCTAGGAAATAGCGTTTGCAGATGTCTACGTATCGTAGCAATAGATTTCTAATGCTTCTTAAAGCGCGATATCGCATCTCATTTCTATGTTTCATGGTAAGATATAATATGATTTGCGAAGTGCCATGTATTCCTCGTCTACACTTCAAATGGATGTAAATGCGACACTTCCTTGCAAGGAAATAGCGTCTGAAGATGTCTAGGTATCGTAGCAATAGAGTTCTAATGCTTCTTAAAACGCGATATCGCATCTCATTTCTATGTTTCATGGTAGGATATAATATGATTTGCGAAGTGTTATGTATTCCTCGTCTACACTTCAAATGAATGTGAATGCGACACTTCCTCGCTAGGAAATAGCGTTTGCAGATGTCTACGTATCGTAGCAATAGATTTCTAATGCTTCTTAAAACGCGACATCGCATCTCATTTCTATGTTTCATGGTAAGATATAATATGATTTGCGAAGTGTTATGTATTCCTCGTCTACACTTAAAATGAATGTAAATGCGACACTTCCTTGCAAGGAAATAGCGATTGCAGATGTCTACGTATCGTAGCAATAGATTTCTAATGCTCCTTAAAACGCTATATCTCATCTCATTTCTATGTTTCATGGTAAGATATAATATGATTTGCGAAGTGTCATGTAGTCCTCGTCTACACTTCAAATGAATGTAAATGCGACACTTCCATGCTAGGAAATAGCGTCTGCAGATGTCTAGGTATCGTAGCAATAGTGTTCTAATGCTTCTTAAAACGCGATATCGCATCTCATTTCTATGTTTCATGGTAAGATATAATATGATTTGCGAAGTGTTATATATTCCTCGTCTACACTTCAAATGAATGTAAATGCGACACATCCTTGCAAGGAAATAGCGTTTGCAGATTTCTACGTATCGTAGCAATAGAGTTTTTATGATTCTCAAAACGCGATATCGCATCTCATTTCTATGTTTCATGGTAAGATAAAATATGATTTGCGAAGTGTTATGTATTCCTCGTCTACACTTCAAATGAATGTAAATGCGACACTTCCTAGCAAGGAAATAGCGTTTGCAGATGTCTACGTATCGTAGCAATAGATTTCTAATGCTTCTTAAAACGCGATATCGCATCTCATTTCTATGTTTCATGGTAAGATATAATATGATTTGCGAAGTGTTATGCATTCCCCGTCTACACTTCAAATGAATATAAATGCGACACTTCCTTGCTAGGAAATAGCGTCTGCAGATGTCTAGGTATCGTAACAATAGTGTTCTAATGCTTCTTAAAACGCGATATCGCATCTCATTTCTATGTTTCATGGTTAGATATAATATGATTTGCGAGGTGTTATGTATTCCTCGTCTACACTTCAAATGAATGTAAATGCGACACTTCCTTGCTAGGAAGTAGCGTCTGCAGATATCTGGGTATCGTAGCAATAGAGTTCATATGCTTCATAAAACTAGATATCGCATCTCATATCTATGTTTCATGATAAGATACAATACTCACTGCGAAGTGTTATGCATTCCACGTCTACGATTCAAATGAATGTAAATGCGACACTTCCTTGCAAGGAAATAGCGTTTGCAGATGTCTACATATCGTAGCAATAGAGTTTTTATGATCCTGAAAACGCGATATCGCATCTCATTTCTATGTTTCATGGTAAGATATAATGTGATTTGCTACGTGTTATGTATTCCTCGTCTGCACTCCAAATGAATGTAAATGCGACACTTCCATGGTAGGAAATAGCGTCTGAAGATGTCTAGGTATCGTAGCAATAGAGTTCTAATGCTTCTTAAAACGCGATATCGCATCTCATTTCTATGTTTCATGGTAGGATATAATATGATTTGCGAAGTGTTATGTATTCCTTGTCTATACTTCAAATGAATGTGAATGCGACACTTCCTCGCTAGGAAGTAGCGTTCACAGATGTCTACGTATCGTAGCAACAGATTTCTAATGCTTCTTAAAACGCGACATCGCATCTCATTTCTATGTTTCATGGTAAGATATAATATGATTTGCGAAGTGTTATGTATTCCTCGTCTACACTTAAAATGAATGTAAATGCGACACTTCCTTGCAAGGAAATAGCGTTTGCAGATGTCTACGTATCGTAGCAATAGATTTCTAATGCTTATTAAAACGCGATACCGCATCTCATTTCAATGTTTCATGGTAAGATATAATATGATTTGCGAAGTGTTATGTATTCCTCTTCACACTACAAATGAATGTAAATGCGACACTTCCTTGCAAGGAAATAGCGTCTGCAGATGTCTACGTATCGTAGCAATAGAGTACTTATGATGCTTAAAACGCGATATTGCATCTCATTTCTATGTTTCATGGTAAGATATAATATTACTTGCGAAGTGTTATGTATTCCTCGTCTACACTTCAAATGAATGTAAATGCGACACTTCCTAGCAAGGAAATTGCGTTTGCAGATGTCTACGTATCGTAGCAATAGATTTCTAATGCTTCTTAAAACGCGATATCGCATCTCATTTCTATGTTTCATGGTTAGATATAATATAATTTGCGAAGTGTTATGTATTCCACGTCACACTTCAAATGAATGTAAATGCGACACTTCCTTGCAAGGAAATAGCGTCTGCAGATGTCTACGTATCGTAGCAATAGAGTACTTATGATTCTTAAAACGCGATATTGCATCTCATTTCTATGTTTCATGGTAAGATATAATATGATTTGCGAAGTGTGATGTATTCCTCGTCTACACTTCAAATGAATGTAAATGCGACACTTCCTAGCAAGGAAATTGCGTTTGCAGATGTCTACGTATCGTAGCAATAGATTTCTAATGCTTCTTAAGACGCGATATCGCATCTCATTTCTATGTTTCATGGTTAGATATAATATGATTTGCGAAGTGTCATGTATTCCTCGCCTACACTTCAAATGAATGTAAATGCGACACTGCCTTGCTAGGAAATAGCGTCTGCAGCTGTCTGGGTATCGTAGCAATAGAGTTCTAATGCTCCTTAAAACGCGATATCGCATCTCATTCCTATGTTTCATGGTAAGATATAATATGATTTGCGAAGTTTCATGTATTCCTCGTCTACACTTCAAATGAATGTAAATGCGACACTTCCTAGCAAGGAAATAGCGTCTGCAGATGTCTACGTATCGTAGCAATGGATTTCTAATGCTTCTTAAAACGCGATACCGCATCCCATTTCTATGTTTCATGGTGAGATATAATATGATTTGCGAAGTGTTATATATTCCTCGTCTACACTTCAAATGAATGTAAATGCGACACATCCTTGCAAGGAAATAGCGTTTGCAGATTTCTACGTATCGTAGCAATAGAGTTCTTATGATTCTCAAATCGCGATATCGCATCTCATTTCTATGTTTCATGGTAGGATACAATATGATTTGCGAAGTGTTATGTATTCCTCGTGTACACTTCAAGTGAATGTAAATGCGACACTTCCTAGCAAGGGAATAGCGTTTGCAGATGTCTACGTTTCGTGGCAATAGATTTCTAATGCTTCTTAAAACGCGATATCGCATCTCATTTCTATGTTTCATGGTAAGATATAATATGATTTGCGAAGTGTTATATATTCCTCGTCTACACTTCAAGTGAATGTAAATGCGACACATCCTTGCAAGGAAATAGCGTTTGCAGATTTCTACGTATCGTAGCAATAGAGTTCTTATGATTCTCAAAATGCGATATCGCATCTCATTTTTATGTTTCATGGTAAGATATAATATGATTTGCGAAGTGTTATGTATTCCTCGTCTACACTTCAAATGAATGTAAATGCGACACTTCCTAGCAAGGAAATAACGTTTGCAGATGTCTACGTATCGTAGCAATAGATTTCTAATGCTTATTAAAACGCGATACCGCATCTCATTTCTATGTTTCATGGTGAGATATAATATGATTTGCGAAGTGTTATATATTCCTCGTCTACACTTCAAATGAATGTAAATGCGACACATTATTGCAAGGAAATAGCGTTTGCAGATTTCTACGTATCGTAGCAATAGTGTTCTTATGATTCTCAAATCGCGATATCGCATCTCATTTCTATGTTTCATGGTAAGATAAAATATGATTTGCGAAGTGTTATGTATTCCTCGTCTACACTTCAAATGAATGTAAATGCGACACTTCCTAGCAAGGAAATAGCGTTTGCAGATGTCTACGTATCGTAGCAATAGATTTCTAATGCTTCTTAAAACGCGATATCGCATCTCATTTCTATGTTTCATGGTAAGATATAATATGATTTGCGAAGTGTTATGCATTCCCCGTCTACACTTCAAATGAATATAAATGCGACACTTCCTTGCTAGGAAATAGCGTCTGCAGATGTCTAGGTATCGTAGCGATAGAGTTCTAATGCTTCTTAAAACGCGATATCGCATCCCATTTCTACGTTTCATGGTAAGATATAATATTATTTGCGAAGTGTTATGTATTCCTCGTCTACACTTCAAATGAATGTAAATGCGACACTTCCTAGCAAGGAAATAGCGTTTGCAGATGTCTACGTATCGTAGCAATAGATTTCTAATGCTTCTTAAAACGCGATATCGCATTTCATTTCTATGTTTCATGGTAAGATATAATATGATTTTCGAAGTGTTATGCATTCCCCGTCTACACTTCAAATGAATGTAAATGCGACACTTCCTTGCTAGGAAATAGCGTCTGCAGATGTCTAGGTATCGTAGCGATAGAGTTCTAATGCTTCTTGAAACGCGATATCGCATCCCATTTCTATGTTTCATGGTAAGATATAATATGATTTGCGAAGTGTTATGTATTCCTCGTCTACACTTCAAATGAATGTAAATGTGACACTTCCTTACAAGGAAATAGCGTTTGCAGATGTCTACCTATCGTAGCAATAGAGTTCTAATGCTTCTGAAAACGCGATATCGCATCTCATTTCTATGCTTCATGGTAAGATATAATATGATTTGCAAAGTGTCATGTATTCCTCGTCTACACTTCAGATGAATGTAAATGCGACACATCCTTGCTAGAAAATAGCGTCTGCAGATGTCTACGTATCGTAGCAATAGATTTCTAATGCTTCTTAAAACGCGATATCGCATTTCATTTCTATGTTTCATGGTAAGATATAATATGATTTGGGAAGTGTTATGTATTCCTCATCTACACTTCAAATGAATGTAGATGCGACAATTCCTTGCAAAGAAATAGCGTTTGCAGATGTCTACGTATCGTAGCAATAGAGTTCTATTGCTTCTTAAAACGCGATATCGCATCTCATTTCCATGTTTCATGGTAGGATATTAATATGATTTGCGAAGTGTTATGTATTCCTCGTCTACACTTCAAATGAATGTAAATGCGGCACTTCCTTGAAAGGAAGTAGCGTCTGCAGATGTCTAGGTATCGTAGCGATAGAGTTCTAATGCTTCTCAAATCACAATATCGCATCTCATTTCTATGTTTCATGATAAGATATAATATGATTTGCGAAGTGTTATGTATTCCTCGTCTACACTTCAAATGAATGTAAATGCGACATTTCCTTGCTAGGAAATAGCGTTTGCAGATGTCTACCTATCGTAGCAATAGAGTTCTAATGCTTCTGAAAACGCGATATCGCATCTCATTTCTATGTTTCATGTTAAGATATAATATGATTTGCAAAGTGTCATGTATTCCTCGTCTACACTTCAGATGAATGTAAATGCGACACATCCTTGCTAGAAAATAGCGTCTGCAGATATCTAGGTATTGTAGCTATAGAGTTCTAATGCTTCTTAAAACGCGATATCGCATCTCATTTCAATGTTTCATGGTAAGATATAATATGATTTGCGAAGTGTTATGTTTTCCTCGTCACACTTCAAATGAATGTAAATGCGACACTTCCTAGCAAGGAAATTGCGTTTGCAGATTTCTTCGTATCGTAGCAATAGTGTTCTTATGACTCTTAAAACGCGTTATCGCATCTCCTTTCTATGTATCATGGTAAGATATAATATTATTTGCGAAGTGTTATGTATTCCTCGTCTACACTTCAAATGAATGTAAATGCGACACTTTCTAGCAAGGAAATAGCGTTTGCAGATGTCTACGTATCGTAGCAATAGATTTCTAATGCTTACTAAAACGTGATATCGCATCTCATTTCTATGTTTCATGGTAAGATATAATATGGTTTGCGATGTGTCATGTATTCCTCGTCTACACTTCAAATGAATGTAAATGCGACACTTCCTTGCTAGGAAGTAGCGTCTGCAGATGTCTAGGTATCGTAGCAATAGAGTTCAAATGCTTCATAAAACGAGATATTGCATCTCATATCTATGTTTCATGATAAGATATAATACTCACTGCGAAGTGTTATGCATTCCACGTCTACGATTCAAATGAATGTAAATGCGACACTTCCTTGCAAGGTAATAGCGTTTGCAGATGTCTACGTATCGTAGCAATAGAGTTTTTATGATCCTGAAAACGCGATATCGCATCTCATTTCTATGTTTCATGGTAAGATATAATGTGATTTGCTAAGTGTTATGTATTCCTCGTCTACACTTCAAATGAATGTAAATGCGACACATCCTTGCAAGGAAATAGCGTTTGCAGATTTCTTCGTATCGTAGCAATAGTGTTCTTATGACTCTTAAAACGCGTTATCGCATCTCATTTCTATGTATCATGGTAAGATATAATATTATTTGCGAAGTGTTATGTATTCCTCCCTACACTTCAAATGAATGTAAATGCGACACTTCCTAGCAAGGAAATTGCGTTTGCAGATGTCTACGTACCGTAGCAATAGATTTCTAATGCTTCTTAAAACGCGATATCGCATCGCATCTCTATGTATCATGGTAAGATATAATATGATTTGCGAAGTGTTATGCATTCCCCGTCTACACTTCAAATGAATGTAAATGCGACACTTCCTTGCTAGGAAATAGCGTCTGCAGATGTCTAGGTATCGTAGCGATAGAGTTCTAATGCTTCTTAAAACGCGATATCGCATCTCATTTCTATGTTTCATGGTAAGATATAATACTCACTGCGAAGTGTTATGCATTCCACGTCTGCGATTCAAATGAATGTAAATGCGACACTTCCTTGCAAGGTAATAGCGTTTGCAGATGTCTACGTATCGTAGCAATAGAGATTTTATGATCCTGAAAACGCGATATCGCATCTCATTTCTATTTTTCATGGTAAGATATAATGTGCTTTGCTAAGTGTTACGTATTCCTCGTCTGCACTTCAAATGAATGTAAATGCGACACTTCCATGGTAGGAAATAGCGTCTGAAGATGTCTAGGTATCGTAGCAATAGAGTTCTAATGCTCCTTAAAACGCGATATCGCATCTCATTTCTATGTTTCATGGCAAGATATAATATGGTTTGCGATGTGTCATGTATTCCTCGTCTACACTTCAAATGAATGTAAACGCGACACTTCCTTGCTAGGAAGTAGCGTCTGCAGATGTCTAGGTATCGTAGCAATAGAGTTCAAATGCTTCATAAAACGAGATATTGCATCTCATATCTATGTTTCATGATAAGATATAATACTCACTGCGAAGTGTTATGCATTCCACGTCTACGATTCAAATGAATGTAAATGCGACACTTCCTTGCAAGGTAATAGCGTTTGCAGATGTCTACGTATAGTAGCAATTGATTTCTAATGCTTCTTAAAACGCGATAATGCATCTCATTTCTATGTTTCATGGTAAGATATAATATGATTTGCGAAGTGTTATATATTCCTCGTCTACACTTCAAATGAATGTAAATGCGGCACTTCCTTGAAAGGATATAGCGTCTGCAGATGTCTAGGTATCGTAGCGATAGAGTTCTAATGCTTCTCAAAACACAATATCGCATCTCATTTCTATGTTTCATGAGAAGATATAATATGATTTACGAAGTGTTATGTATACCTCGTCTACACTTCAAATGAATGTAAATGCGACATTTCCTAGCTAGGAAATAGCGTTTGCAGATGTCTACCTATCGTAGCAATAGAGTTCTAATGCTTCTGAAAACGCGATATCGCATCTCATTTCTATGTTTCATGGCAAGACATAATATTCATTGCGAAGTGTTATGCATTCCTCGTATACGATTCAAACGAAAGTAAATGCGACACTTCCTTGCTAGGAAATAGCGTCTGCAGATGTCTAGGTATCGTAGCGATAGAGTTCTAATGCTTCTTAAAACGCGATATCGCATCTCATTTCTACGTTTCATGGTAAGATGTAATATGATTTGCGAAGTGTCATGTATTCCTCGTCTACATTTCAAATGAATGTAAATGCGACACTTCCTTGCTACGAAATAGCGTCTGCAGATGTCTAGGTATTGTAGCAATAGAGTTCAAATGCTTCTTAAAACGAGATATTGCATCTCATATCTTAGTATCATGATAAGATATAATACTCATTGCGAAGTGTTATGCATTCCCCGTCTACGATTCAAATGAATGTATATGCGACACTTCCTTGCAAGGAAATAGCGTTTGAAGATGTCTAAGTATCGTAGCAATAGAGTTTCTTTGATTCTTAAAACGCGATATCGCATCTCATTTCTGTGTTTCATAGTAAGATATAATATGATTTGCGAAGTGTTATATATTCCTCGTCTACACTTCAAATGAATGTAAATGCGACACATCCTTGCAAGGAAATAGCGTTTGCAGATTTCTTCGTATCGTAGCAATAGTGTTCTTATGACTCTTAAAACGCGTTATCGCATCTCATTTCTATGTATCATGGTAAGATATAATATTATTTGCGAAGTGTTATGTATTCCTCGTCTACACTTCAAATGAATGTAAATGCGACACTTCCTTGCTAGGAAATAGCGTCTGCAGCTGTCTGGGTATCGTAGCAATGGAGTTCTAATGCTCCTTAAAACGCGATATCGCATCTCATTTCTATGTTTCATGGTAAGATATAATATGGTTTGCGATGTGTCATGTATTCCTCGTCTACACTTCAAATGAATGTAAATGCGACACTTCCTTGCTAGGAAGTAGCGTCTGCAGATGTCTAGGTATCGTAGCAATAGAGTTCAAATGCATCATAAAACGAGATATTGCATCTCATATCTATGTTTCATGATAAGATATAATACTCACTGCGAAGTGTTAGGCATTCCACGTCTACGATTCAAATGAATGTAAATGCGACACTTCCTTGCAAGGTAATAGCGTTTGCAGATGTCTGCGTATCGTAGCAATAGAGTTTTTATGATCCTGAAAACGCGATATCGCATCTCATTTCTATGTTTCATGGTAAGATATAATGTGATTTGCTAAGTGTTATGTATTCCTCGTCTGCACTTCAAATGAATGTAAATGCGACACTTCCATGGTAGGAAATAGCGTCTGAAGATGTCTAGGTATCGTAGCAATATAGTTCTAATGCTCCTTAAAACGCGATATCGCATCTCATTTCTATGTTTCATGGTAAGATATAATATGGTTTGCGATGTGTCATGTATTCCTCGTCTACACTTCAAATGAATGTAAATGCGACACTTCCTTGCTAGGAAATAGCGTCTGCAGATGTCTAGGTATCGTAGCGATAGAGTTCTAATGCTTCTTAAAACGCGATATCGCATCTCATTTCTACGTTTCATGGTAAGATGTAATATGATTTGCGAAGTGTCATGTATTCCTCGTCTACATTTCAAATGAATGTAAATGCGACACATCCTTGCAAGGAAATAGCGTTTGCAGATTTCTTCGTATCGTAGCAATAGTGTTCTTATGACTCTTAAAACGCGTTATCGCATCTCATTTCTATGTATCATGGTAAGATATAATATTATTTGCGAAGTGTTATGTATTCCTCGTCTACACTTCAAATGAATGTAAATGCGACACTTCCTTGCTAGGAAATAGCGTCTGCAGCTGTCTGGGTATCGTAGCAATGGAGTTCTAATGCTCCTTAAAACGCGATATCGCATCTCATTTCTATGTTTCATGGTAAGATATAATATGGTTTGCGATGTGTCATGTATTCCTCGTCTACACTTCAAATGAATGTAAATGCGACACTTCCTTGCTAGGAAGTAGCGTCTGCAGATGTCTAGGTATCGTAGCAATAGAGTTCAAATGCATCATAAAACGAGATATTGCATCTCATATCTATGTTTCATGATAAGATATAATACTCACTGCGAAGTGTTAGGCATTCCACGTCTACGATTCAAATGAATGTAAATGCGACACTTCCTTGCAAGGTAATAGCGTTTGCAGATGTCTGCGTATCGTAGCAATAGAGATTTTATGATCCTGAAAACGCGATATCGCATCTCATTTCTATGTTTCATGGTAAGATATAATGTGATTTGCTAAGTGTTATGTATTCCTCGTCTGCACTTCAAATGAATGTAAATGCGACACATCCTTGCAAGGAAATAGCGTTTGCAGATTTCTACGTATCGTAGCAATAGAGTTCTTACGATTCTCAAAACGCGATATTGCTTCTCATATATATGTTTCATGGTAAGATATAATATTATTTGCAAAGTGTTATGTATTCCTCGTCTACACTTCAAATGAATGTAAATGCGACACTTCCTAGCAAGGAAATTGCGTTTGCAGATGTCTACGTACCGTAGAAATAGATTTCTAATGCTTCTTAAAACGCGACATCGCATCTCATTTCTATGTTTCATGGTTAGATATAGTATAATTTGCGAAGTGTCATGTATTCCTCGCCCACACTTCAAATGAATGTAAATGCGACACTGCCTTGCTAGGAAATAGCGTCTGCAGCTGTCCGGGTATCGTAGCAATAGAGTTCTAAAGCTCCTTAAAACGCGATATCGCATCTCATTTCTATGTTTCATGGTAAGATATAATATGGTTTGCGATGTGTCATGTATTCCTCGTCTACACTTCAAATGAATGTAAATGCGACACTTCCTTGCTAGAAAGTAGCGTCTGCAGATGTCTAGGTATCGTAGCAATAGAGTTCAAATGCATCATAAAACGAGATATTGCATCTCATATCTATGTTTCATGATAAGATATAATACTCACTGCGAAGTGTTATGCATTCCACGTCTACGATTCAAATGAATGTAAATGCGACACTTCCTTGCAAGGTAATAGCGTTTGCAGATGTCTACGTATCGTAGCAATAGAGTTTTTATGATACTGAAAACGCGATATCGCATCTCATTTCTATGTTTCATGGTAAGATATAATGTGATTTGCTAAGTGTTATGTATTCCTCGTCTGCACTTCAAATGAATGTAAATGCGACACTTCCATGGTAGGAAATAGCGTCTGAAGATGTCTAGGTATCGTAGCAATATAGTTCTAATGCTTCTTAAAACGCGATATCGCATCTCATCTCTATGTTTCATGGTAAGATATAATATGATTTGCGAAGTGTTATGCATTCCCCGTCTACACTTCAAATGAATGTAAATGCGACACTTCCTTGCTAGGAAATAGCGTCTGCAGATGTCTAGGTATCGTAGCGATAGAGTTCTAATGCTTCTTAAAACGCGATATCGCATCTCATTTCTACGTTTCATGGTAAGATGTAATATGATTTGCGAAGTGTCATGTATTCCTCGTCTACATTTCAAATGAATGTAAATGCGACACTTCCTTGCTACGAAATAGCGTCTGCAGATGTCTAGGTATTGTAGCAATAGAGTTCAAATGCTTCTTAAAACGAGATATTGCATCTCATATCTTAGTATCATGATAAGATATAATACTCATTGCGAAGTGTTATGCATTCCCCGTCTACGATTCAAATGAATGTATATGCGACACTTCCTTGCAAGGAAATAGCGTTTGAAGATGTCTAAGTATCGTAGCAATAGAGTTTTTTTGATTCTTAAAACGCGATATCGCATCTCATTTCTGTGTTTCATAGTAAGATATAATATGATTTGCGAAGTGTTATATATTCCTCGTCTACACTTCAAATGAATGTAAATGCGACACATCCTTGCAAGGAAATAGCGTTTGCAGATTTCTTCGTATCGTAGCAATAGTGTTCTTATGACTCTTAAAACGCGTTATCGCATCTCATTTCTATGTATCATGGTAAGATATAATATTATTTGCGAAGTGTTATGTATTCCTCGTCTACACTTCAAATGAATGTAAATGCGACACTTCCTTGCTAGGAAGTAGCGTCTGCAGATGTCTAGGTATCGTAGCAATAGAGTTCAAATGCTTCATAAAACGAGATATTGCATCTCATATCTGTTTCATGATAAGATATAATACTCACTGCGAAGTGTTATGCATTCCACGTCTACGATTCAAATGAATGTAAATGCGACACTTCCTTGCAAGGTAATAGCGTTTGCAGATGTCTACGTATCGTAGCAATAGAGTTTTTATGATCCTGAAAACGCGATATCGCATCTCATTTCTATGTTTCATGGTAAGATATAATGTGATTTGCTAAGTGTTATGTATTCCTCGTCTACACTTCAAATGAATGTAAATGCGACACTTCCTAGCAAGGAAATTGCGTTTGCAGATGTCTACGTACCGTAGCAATAGATTTCTAATGCTTCTTAAAACGCGACATCGCATCTCATTTCTATGTTTCATGGTTAGATATAGTATAATTTGCGAAGTGTCATGTATTCCTCGCCCACACTTCAAATGAATGTAAATGCGACACTGCCTTGCTAGGAAATAGCGTCTGCAGCTGTCCGGGTATCGTAGCAATAGAGTTCTAATGCTCCTTAAAACGCGATATCGCATCTCTTTTCTATGTTTCATGGTAAGATATAATATGGTTTGCGATGTGTCATGTATTCCTCGTCTACACTTCAAATGAATGTAAATGCGACACTTCCTTGCTAGAAAGTAGCGTCTGCAGATGTCTATGTATCGTAGCAATAGAGTTCAAATGCATCATAAAACGAGATATTGCATCTCATATCTATGTTTCATGATAAGATATAATACTCACTGCGAAGTGTTATGCATTCCACGTCTACGATTCAAATGAATGTAAATGCGACACTTCCTTACAAGGTAATAGCGTTTGCAGATGTCTACGTATCGTAGCAATAGAGTTTTTATGATCCTGAAAACGCGATATCGCATCTCATTTCTATGTTTCATGGTAAGATATAATGTGATTTGCTAAGTGTTATGTATTCCTCGTCTGCACTTCAAATGAATGTAAATGCGACACTTCCATGGTAGGAAATAGCGTCTGAAGATGTCTAGGTATCGTAGCAATATAGTTCTAATGCTTCTTAAAACGCGATATCGCATCTCATTTCTACGTTTCATGGTAAGATGTAATATGATTTGCGAAGTGTCATGTATTCCTCGTCTACATTTCAAATGAATGTAAATGCGACACTTCCTTGCTACGAAATAGCGTCTGCAGATGTCTAGGTATTGTAGCAATAGAGTTCAAATGCTTCTTAAAACGAGATATTGCATCTCATATCTTAGTATCATGATAAGATATAATACTCATTGCGAAGTGTTATGCATTCCCCGTCTACGATTCAAATGAATGTATATGCGACACTTCCTTGCATGGAAATAGCGTTTGAAGATGTCTAAGTATCGTAGCAATAGAGTTTTTTTGATTCTTAAAACGCGATATCGCATCTCATTTCTGTGTTTCATAGTAAGATATAATATGATTTGCGAAGTGTTATATATTCCTCGTCTACACTTCAAATGAATGTAAATGCGACACATCCTTGCAAGGAAATAGCGGTTGCAGATTTCTTCTTATCGTAGCAATAGTGTTCTTATGACTCTTAAAACGCGTTATCGCATCTCATTTCTATGTATCATGGTAAGATATAATATTATTTGCGAAGTGTTATGTATTCCTCGTCTACACTTCAAATGAATGTAAATGCGACACTTCCTTGCTAGGAAGTAGCGTCTGCAGATGTCCAGGTATCGTAGCAATAGAGTTCAAATGCTTCATAAAACGAGATATTGCATCTCATATCTATGTTTCATGATAAGATATAATACTCACTGCGAAGTGTTATGCATTCCACGTCTACGATTCAAATGAATGTAAATGCGACACTTCCTTTCAAGGTAATAGCGTTTGCAGATGTCTACGAATCGTAGCAATAGAGTTTTTATGATCCTGAAAAAGCGATATCGCATCTCATTTCTATGTTTCATGGTAAGATATAATGTGCTTTGCTAAGTGTTACATATTCCTCGTCTGCACTTCAAATGAATGTAAATGCGACACTTCCATGGTAGGAAATAGCGTCTGAAGATGTCTAGGTATCGTAGCAATAGAGTTCTAATGCTCCTTAAAACGCGATATCGCATCTCATTTCTATGTTTCATGGTAAGATATAATATGATTTGCGAAGTGTTATGCATTCCCCGTCTACACTTCAAATGAATGTAAATGCGACACTTCCTTGCTAGGAAATAGCGTCTGCAGATGTCTACGTATCGTAGCAATAGATTTCTAATGCTTCTTAAAACGCGATATCGCATCTCATTTCTACGTTTCATGGTAAGATGTAATATGATTTGCGAAGTGTCATGTATTCCTCGTCTACATTTCAAATGAATGTAAATGCGACACTTCCTTGCTACGAAATAGCGTCTGCAGATGTCTAGGTATTGTAGCAATAGAGTTCAAATGCTTCTTAAAACGAGATATTGCATCTCATATCTTAGTATCATGATAAGATATAATACTCATTGCGAAGTGTTATGCATTCCCCGTCTACGATTCAAATGAATGTATATGCGACACTTCCTTGCAAGGAAATAGCGTTTGAAGATGTCTACGTATCGTAGCAATAGATTTTTTTGATTCTTAAAACGCGATATCGCATCTCATTTCTGTGTTTCATAGTAAGATATAATATGATTTGCGAAGTGTTATATATTCCTCGTCTACACTTCAAATGAATGTAAATGCGACACATCCTTGCAAGGAAATAGCGTTTGCAGATTTCTTCGTATCGTAGCAATAGTGTTCTTATGACTCTTAAAACGCGTTATCGCATCTCATTTCTATGTATCATGGTAAGATATAATATTATTTGCGAAGTGTTATGTATTCCTCGTCTACACTTCAAATGAATGTAAATGCGACACATCCTTGCAAGGAAATAGCGTTTGCAGATTTCTTCGTATCGTAGCAATAGTGTTCTTATGACTCTTAAAACGCGTTATCGCATCTCATTTCTATGTATCATGGTAAGATATAATATTATTTGCGAAGTGTTATGTATTCCTCGTCTACACTTCAAATGAATGTAAATGCGACACTTCCTAGCAAGGAAATAGCGTTTGCAGATGTCTACGTATCGTAGCAATAGATTTCTAATGCTTACTAAAACGTGATATCGCATCTCATTTCTATGTTTCATGATGAGATATAATATGATTTGCGAAGTGTCATGTATTCCCCGTCTACACTTCAAATGAATGTAAATGCGACACTTCCTTGTTAGGAAATAGCGTCTGCAGCTGTCTGGGTATCGTAGCAATAGAGTTCTAATGCTCCTTAAAACGCGATATCGCATCTCATTTCTATGTTTCATGGCAAGATATAATATGGATTGCGAAGTGTCATGTATTCCTCGTCTACACTTCAAATGAATGTAAATGCGACACTTCCTTGCTAGGAAGTAGCGTCTGCAGATGTCTAGGTATCGTAGCAATGGAGTTCAAATGCTTCATAAAACGAGATATTGCATCTCATATCTATGTTTCATGATAAGATATAATACTCACTGCGAAGTGTTATGCATTCCACGTCTACGATTCAAATGAATGTAAATGCGACACTTCCTTGCAAGGTAATAGCGTTTGCAGATGTCTACGTATCGTAGCAATAGAGTTTTTATGATCCTGAAAACGCGATATCGCATCTCATTTCTATGTTTCATGGTAAGATATAATGTGATTTGCTAAGTGTTATGTATTCCTCGTCTACACTTCAAATGAATGTAAATGCGACACATCCTTGCAAGGAAATAGCGTTTGCAGATTTCTACGTATCGTAGCAATAGAGTTCTTACGATTCTCAAAACGCGATATTGCTTCTCATATCTATGTTTGATGGTAAGATATAATATTATTTGCGAAGTGTTATGTATTCCTCGTCTACACTTCAAATGAATGTAAATGCGACACTTCCTAGCAAGGAAATTGCGTTTGCAGATGTCTACGTACCGTAGCAATAGATTTCTAATGCTTCTTAAAACGCGACATCGCATCTCATTTCTATGTTTCATGGTTAGATATAGTATAATTTGTGAAGTGTCATGTATTCCTCGCCTACACTTCAAATGAATGTAAATGCGACACTGCCTTGCTAGGAAATAGCGTCTGCAGCTGTCTGGGTATCGTAGCAATAGAGTTCTAATGCTCCTTAAAACGCGATATCGCATCTCATTTCTATGTTTCATGGCAAGATATAATATGGTTTGCGAAGTGTCATGTTTTCCTCGTCTACACTTCAAATGAATGTAAATGCGACACTTCCTTGCTAGGAAGTAGCGTCTGCAGATATCCAGGTATCGTAGCAATAGAGTTCAAATGCTTCATAAAACGAGATATTGCATCTCATATCTATGTTTCATGATAAGATATAATACTCACTGCGAAGTGTTATGCATTCCACGTCTACGATTCAAATGAATGTAAATGCGACACTTCCTTGCAAGGTAATAGCGTTTGCAGATGTACACGTATCGTAGCAATAGAGTTTTCATGATCCTGAAAACGCGATATCGCATCTCATTTCTATGTTTCATGGTAAGATATAATGTGCTTTGCTAAGTGTTACGTATTCCTCGTCTGCACTTCAAATGAATGTAAATGCGACACTTCCATGGTAGGAAATAGCGTCTGAAGATGTCTAGGTATCGTAGCAATAGAGTTCTAATGCTCCTTAAAACGCGATATCGCATCTCATTTCTATGTTTCATGGTAAGATATAATATGGTTTGCGATGTGTCATGTATTCCTCGTCTACACTTCAAATGAATGTAAATGCGACACTTCCTTGCTAGGAAGTAGCGTCTGCAGATGTCTAGGTATCGTAGCAATAGAGTTCAAATGCATCATAAAACGAGATATTGCATCTCATATCTATGTTTCATGATAAGGTATAATACTCACTGCGAAGTGTTATGCATTCCACGTCTACGATTCAAATGAATGTAAATGCGACACTTCCTTGCAAGGTAATAGCGTTTGCAGATGTCTACGTATCGTAGCAATAGAGTTTTTATGATCCTGAAAACGCGATATCGCATCTCATTTCTTTGTTTCATGGTAAGATATAATGTGATTTGCTAAGTGTTATGTATTCCTCGTCTGCACTTCAAATGAATGTAAATGCGACACTTCCATGGTAGGAAATAGCGTTTGCAGATGTCTACGTATCGTAGCAATAGATATCTAATGCTTATTAAAACGCGATATCGCATCGCATTTCTATGTTTCATGGTGAGATATAATATGATTTGCGAAGTGTTATATATTCCTCGTCTACACTTCAAATGAATGTAAATGCGACACTTCCTTGCTAGGAAGTAGCGTCTGCAGATGTCTAGGTATCGTAGCAATAGAATTCAAATGCTTCATAAAACGAGATATTGCATCTCATATCTATGTTTCATGATAAGATATAATACTCACTGCGAAGTGTTATGCATTCCACGTCTACGATTCAAATGAATGTAAATGCGACACTTCCTTGCAAGGTAATAGCGTTTGCAGATGTCTACGTATCGTAGCAATAGAGTTTTTATGATCCTGAAAACGCGATATCGCATCTCATTTCTATGTTTCATGGTAAGATATAATGTGATTTGCTAAGTGTTATGTATTCCTCGTCTGCACTTCAAATGAATGTAAATGCGACACTTCCATGGTAGGAAATAGCGTCTGAAGATGTCTAGGTATCGTAGCAATATAGTTCTAATGCTTCTTAAAACGCGATATCGCATCGCATCTCTATGTTTCATGGTAAGATATAATATGATTTGCGAAGTGTTATGCATTCCCCGTCTACACTTCAAATGAATGTAAATGCGACACTTCCTTGCTAGGAAATAGCGTCTGCAGATGTCTAGGTATCGTAGCGATAGAGTTCTAATGCTTCTTAAAACGCGATATCGCATCTCATTTCTATGTTTCATGGTAAGATATAATATGATTTGCGAAGTGTCATGTATTCCTCGCCTACACTCCAAATGAATGTAAATGCGACACTTCCTTGCAAGGAAATAGCGTTTGCAGATGTCTACGTATAGTAGCAATAGATTTCTAATGCTTCTTAAAACGCGATATCGCTTATCATTTCTATGTTTCATGGTAAGATATAATATGATTTGCGAAGTGTCATGTATTCCTCGCCTACACTTCAAATGAATGTAAATGCGACACTGCCTTGCTAGGAAATAGCGTCTGCAGCTGTCTGGGTATCGTAGCAATAGAGTTCTAATGCTCCTTAAAACGCGATATCGCATCTCATTTCTATGTTTCATGGCAAGATATAATATGGTTTGCGAAGTGTCATGTATTCCTCGTCTACACTTCAAATGAATGTAAATGCGACACTTCCTTGCTAGGAAGTAGCGTCTGCAGATGTCCAGGTATCGTAGCAATAGAGTTCAAATGCTTCATAAAACGAGATATTGCATCTCATATCTATGTTTCATGATAAGATATAATACTCACTGCGAAGTGTTATGCATTCCACGTCTACGATTCAAATGAATGTAAATGCGACACTTCCTTGCAAGGTAATAGCGTTTGCAGATGTCTACGTATCGTAGCAATAGAGTTTTTATGATCCTGAAAACGCGATATCGCATCTCATTTCTATGTTTCATGGTAAGATATAATGTGCTTTGCTAAGTGTTACGTATTCCTCGTCTGCACTTCAAATGAATGTAAATGCGACACTTCCATGGTAGGAAATAGCGTCTGAAGATGTCTAGGTATCGTAGCAATAGAGTTCTAATGCTCCTTAAAACGCGATATCGCATCTCATTTCTATGTTTCATGGTAAGATATAATATGGTTTGCGATGTGTCATGTATTCCTCGTCTACACTTCAAATGAATGTAAATGCGACACTTCCTTGCTAGGAAGTAGCGTCTGCAGATGTCTAGGTATCGTAGCAATAGAGTTCAAATGCATCATAAAACGAGATATTGCATCTCATATTTATGTTTCATGATAAGATATAATACTCACTGCGAAGTGTTATGCATTCCACGTCTACGATTCAAATGAATGTAAATGCGACACTTCCTTGCAAGGTAATAGCGTTTGCAGATGTCTACGTATCGTAGCAATAGAGTTTTTATGATACTGAAAACGCGATATCGCATCTCATTTCTATGTTTCATGGTAAGATATAATGTCATTTGCTAAGTGTTATGTATTCCTCGTCTGCACTTCAAATGAATGTAAATGCGACACTTCCATGGTAGGAAATAGCGTCTGAAGATGTCTAGGTATCGTAGCAATATAGTTCAAATGCTTCTTAAAACGAGATATTGCATCTCATATCTTAGTATCATGATAAGATATAATACTCATTGCGAAGTGTTATGCATTCCCCGTCTACGATTCAAATGAATGTATATGCGACACTTCCTTGCAAGGAAATAGCGTTTGAAGATGTCTACGTATCGTAGCAATAGAGTTTTTTTTATTCTTAAAACGCGATATCGCATCTCATTTCTGTGTTTCATAGTAAGATATAATATGATTTGCGAAGTGTTATATATTCCTCGTCTACACTTCAAATGAATGTAAATGCGACACATCCTTGCAAGGAAATAGCGTTTGCAGATTTCTTCGTATCGAAGCAATAGAGTTCAAATGCTTCTTAAAACGAGATATTGCATCTCATATCTATATTTTATGATAAGATATAATATTCATTGCGAAGTGTTATGCATTCCTCGTCTACGATTCAAATGAATGTAAATGCGACACTTCCTTGCAAGGAAATAGCGTTTGCAGATGTCTACGTATCGTAGCAATAGATTTCTAATGCTTATTAAAACGCGATATCGCATCGCATTTCTATGTTTCATGGTAAGATATAATATGATTTGCGAAGTGCCATGTATTCCTCGTCTACACTTCAAATGAATGTAAATGCGACACTTCCTAGCAAGGAAATAGCGTCTGCAGATGTCTAGGTATCGTAGCGATAGAGTTCTAATGCATCTTAGAACGCGATATCGCATCTCATTTCTATGTTTCATGGTGAGATATAATATGATTTGCGAAGTGTCATGTATTCCTCGTCTACACTTCAAATGAATGTAAATGCGACACTTCCTTGCAAGGAAATAGCGTTTGCAGATGTCTGGGTATCGTAGCAATAGAGTTCTAATGCTCCTTAAAACGCGATATCGCATCTCATTTCTATGTTTCATGGTAAGATATAATATGATTTGGGAAGTGTTATGTATCCATCCTCGTCTACGCTTCAAATGAATGTAGATGCGACAATTCCTTGCAAAGAAATAGCGTTTGCAGATGTCAACGTATCGTAGCAATAGATTACTAATGCTTCTTAAAACGCGATATCGCATCTCATTTCTATGTTTCATGGTAATATATAATATGGTTTGCGAAGTGTTATGTATTCCTCGTCTACACTTCAAATGAATGTAAATGCGACACTTCCTTGCAAGGAAATAGCGTTTGCAGATGTCTACGTATCGTAGCAATATATTTCTAATGCTTCTTAAAACGCGATATCGCATCTCATTTCTATGTTTCATGGTAAGATATAATATGATTTGCGAAGTGTTATGTATTCCTCGTCTGCACTTAAAATGAATGTAAATGCGACACTTTCTAGCAAGGGAATAGCGTTTGCAGATGTCTACGTATCGTAGCAATAGATTTCTAATGCTTCTTAAAACGCGATATCGCATCTCATTTCTATGTTTCATGGTAAGAAATAATTTGATTTGCGAAGTGTCATGTAGTCCTCGTCTACACTTCAAATGAATGTAAATGCGACACTTCCTTGCTAGGAAATAGCGTCTGCAGATGTCTAGGTATCGTAGCAATAGTGTTCTAATGCTTCTTAAAACACGATATCGCATCTCATTTCTATGTTTCATGGTAAGATATAATATGATTTGCGAAGTGTTATGTATTCCTCGTCTACACTTCAAATGAATGTGAATGCGACACTTCCTCGCTAGGAAATAGCGTTTGCAGATGTCTACGTATCGTAGCAATAGATTTCTAATGCTTCTTAAAACGCGATATCGCATCTCATTTCTATGTTTCATGGTAAGAAATAATTTGTTTTGCGAAGTGTCATGTAGTCCTCGTCTACACTTCAAATGAATGTAAATGCGACACTTCCTTGCTAGGAAATAGCGTCTGCAGATGTCTAGGTATCGTAGCAATAGTGTTCTAATGCTTCTTAAAACACGATATCGCATCTCATTTCTATGTTTCATGGTAAGATATAATATGATTTGCGAAGTGTTATGTATTCCTCGTCTACACTTCAAATGAATGTGAATGCGACACTTCCTCGCTAGGAAATAGCGTTTACAGATGTCGACGTATCGTAGCAATAGATTTCTAATGCTTCTTAAAACGCGACATCGCATCTCATTTCTATGTTTCATGGTAAGATATAATATGATTTGCGATGAGTTATGCATTCCTCGTCTGCACTTCAAATGAATGTAAATGCGACACATCCTTGCAAGGAAATAGCGTTTGCAGATTTCTACGTATCGTAGCAATAGAGTTCTTATGATTCTCAAATCGCGATATCGCATCTCATTTCTATGTTTCATGGTAAGATAAAATATGAATTGCGAAGTGTTATGTATTCCTCGTCTACACTTCAAATGAATGTAATTGCGACACTTCCTAGCAAGGAAATAGCGTTTGCAGATGTCTACGTATCGTAGCAATAGATTTCTAATGCTTCTTAAAACGCGATATCGCATCTCATTTCTATGTTTCATGGTAAGATACAATATGATTTGCGAAGTGTTATGCATTCCCCGTCTACACTTCAAATGAATGTAAATGCGACACTTCCTTGCTAGGAAATAGCGTCTGCAGATGTCTAGGTATCGTAGCGATAGAGTTTTAATGCTTCTTAAAACGCGATATCGCATCTCATTTCTACGTTTCATGGTAAGATGTAATATGATTTGCGAAGTGTTATGTATTCCTCGTCTACACTTCAAATGAATGTAAATGCGACACTTCCTTGCAAGGAAATAGCGTTTGCAGATGTCTACGTATCGAAGCAATAGAGTTCAAATGCTTCTTAAAACGAGATATTGCATCTCATATCTATGTTTTATGATAAGATATAATATTCATTGCGAAGTGTTATGCATTCCTCGTCTACGATTCAAATGAATGTAAATGCGACACTTCCTTGCAAGGAAATAGCGTTTGCAGATGTCTACGTATCTTAGCAATAGATTTCTAATGCTTCTTAAAACGCGACATCGCATCTCACTTCTATGTTTCATGGTAAGATATAATATGATTTGCGATGTGTTATGCATTCCTCGTCTACACTTCAAATGAATGTAAATGCGACACATCCTTGCAAGGAAATAGCGTTTGCAGATTTCTACGTTTCAGAGCAATAGAGTTCTTATGATTCTCAAATCGCGATATCGCATCTCATTTCTATGTTTCATGGTAAGATAAAATATGATTTGCGAAGTGTTATGTATTCCTCGTCTACACTTCAAATGAATGTAAATGCGACACTTCCTTGCTAGGAAATAGCGTCTGCAGATGTCTAGGTATCGTAGCAATAGTGTTCTAATGCTTCTTAAAACACGATATCGCATCTCATTTCTATGTTTCATGGTAAGATATAATATGATTTGCGAAGTGTTATGTATTCCTCGTCTACACTTCAAATGAATGTAAATGCGACACTTCCTAGCAAGGAAATTGCGTTTGCAGATGTCTACGTATCGTAGCAATAAATTACTAATGCTTCTTAAAACGCGATATCGCTTCTCATTTCTATGTTTCATGGTAAGATATAATATGATTTGCGATGAGTTATGCATTCCTCGTCTACACTTCAAATGAATGTAAATGCAACACATCCTTGCAAGGAAATAGCGTTTGCAGATTTCTACGTATCGTAGCAATAGAGTTCTTGTGATTCTCAAATCGCGATATCGCATCTCATTTCTATGTTTCATGGTAAGATAAAATATGAATTGCGAAGTGTTATGTATTCCTCGTCTACACTTCAAATGAATGTAATTGCGACACTTCCTAGCAAGGAAATAGCGTTTGCAGATGTCTACGTATCGTAGCAATAGATTTCTAATGCTTCTTAAAACGCGATATCGCATCTCATTTCTATGTTTCATGGTAAGATATAATATGATTTGCGAAGTGTTATGCATTCCCCGTCTACACTTCAAATGAATGTAAATGCGACACTTCCTTGCTAGGAAATAGCGTCTGCAGATGTCTAGGTATCGTAGCGATAGAGTTCTAATGCTTCTTAAAACGCGATATCGCTTATCATTTCTATGTTTCATGGTAAGATATAATATGATTTGCGAAGTGTCATGTATTCCTCGTCTACACTTCAAATGAATGCAAATGCGACACTTGCTTGCTAGGAAATAGCGTTTGCAGATTTCTACGTATCGTAGCAATAGAGTTCTTATGATTCTTAAAACTCGTTATCGCATCTCATTTCTATGTTTCATGGTAAGATATAATGTGATTTGCGAAGTGTTATGTATTCCTCGTCAACACTTCAAATGAATGTAAATGCGACACTTCCTAGAAAGGAAATTGCGTTTGCAGATGTCTACGTATAGTAGCAATAGATTTCTAATGCTTCTTAAAACGCGATATCGCTTATCATTTCTATGTTTCATGGTAAGATATAATATGATTTGCGAAGTGTCATGTATTCCTCGTCTACACTTCAAATGAATGTAAATGCAACACTTGCTTGCTAGGAAATAGCGTTTGCAGATTTCTACGTATCGTAGCAATAGAGTTCTTATGATTCTTAAAACTCGTTATCGCATCTCATTTCTATGTTTCATGGTAAGATATAATATTATTTGCGAAGTGTTATGTATTCCTCGTCTACACTTCAAATGAATGTAAATGCGACACTTCCTAGCAAGGAAATTGCGTTTGCAGATGTCTACGTATCGTAGCAATAAATTACTAATGCTTCTTAAAACGCGATATCGCTTCTCATTTCTATGTTTCATGGTAAGATATAATATGATTTGCGAAGTGTCATGTATTCCTCGTCTACACTTCAAATGAATGTAAATGCGACACTTCCTTGCAAGGAAATAGCGTTTGCAGATGTCTACGTATCGAAGCAATAGAGTTCAAATGCTTCTTAAAACGAGATATTGCATCTCATATCTATGTTTTATGATAAGATATAATATTCATTGCGAAGTGTTATGCATTCCTCGTCTACGATTCAAATGAATGTAAATGCGACACTTCCTTGCAAGGAAATAGCGTTTGCAGATGTCTACGTATCTTAGCAATAGATTTCTAATGCTTCTTAAAACGCGACATCGCATCTCACTTCTATGTTTCATGGTAAGATATAATATGATTTGCGATGTGTTATGCATTCCTCGTCTACACTTCAAATGAATGTAAATGCGACACATCCTTGCAAGGAAATAGCGTTTGCAGATTTCTACGTTTCGTAGCAATAGAGTTCTTGTGATTCTCAAATCGCGATATCGCATCTCATTTCTATGTTTCATGGTAAGATAAAATATGATTTGCGAAGTGTTATGTATTCCTCGTCTACACTTCAGATGAATGTAAATGCGACACTTCCTAGCAAGGAAATAGCGTTTGCAGATGTCTACGTATCGTAGCAATAGATTTCTAATGCTTCTTAAAACGCGATATCGCATCTCATTTCTATGTTTCATGGTAAGAAATAATTTGATTTGCGAAGTGTCATGTAGTCCTCGTCTACACTTCAAATGAATGTAAATGCGACACTTCCTTGCTAGGAAATAGCGTCTGCAGATGTCTAGGTATCGTAGCAATAGTGTTCTAATGCTTCTTAAAACACGATATCGCATCTCATTTCTATGTTTCATGGTAAGATATAATATGATTTGCGAAGTGTTATGTATTCCTCGTCTACACTTCAAATGAATGTAAATGCGACACTTCCTAGCAAGGAAATTGCGTTTGCAGATGTCTACGTATCGTAGCAATAAATTACTAATGCTTCTTAAAACGCGATATCGCTTCTCATTTCTATGTTTCATGGTAAGATATAATATGATTTGCGATGAGTTATGCATTCCTCGTCTACACTTCAAATGAATGTAAATGCAACACATCCTTGCAAGGAAATAGCGTTTGCAGATTTCTACGTATCGTAGCAATAGAGTTCTTGTGATTCTCAAATCGCGATATCGCATCTCATTTCTATGTTTCATGGTAAGGTAAAATATGAATTGCGAAGTGTTATGTATTCCTCGTCTACACTTCAAATGAATGTAATTGCGACACTTCCTAGCAAGGAAATAGCGTTTGCAGATGTCTACGTATCGTAGCAATAGATTTCTAATGCTTCTTAAAACGCGATATCGCATCTCATTTCTATGTTTCATGGTAAGATATAATATGATTTGCGAAGTGTTATGCATTCCCCGTCTACACTTCAAATGAATGTAAATGCGACACTTCCTTGCTAGGAAATAGCGTCTGCAGATGTCTAGGTATCGTAGCGATAGATTTCTAATGCTTCTTAAAACGCGATATCGCTTATCATTTCTATGTTTCATGGTATGATATAATATGATTTGCGAAGTGTCATGTATTCCTCGTCTACACTTCAAATGAATGTAAATGCAACACTTGCTTGCTAGGAAATAGCGTTTGCCGATTTCTACGTATCGTAGCAATAGAGTTCTTATGATTCTTAAAACTCGTTATCGCATCTCATTTCTATGTTTCATGGTAAGATATAATATTATTTGCGAAGTGTTATGTATTCCTTGTCTACACTTCAAATGAATGTAAATGCGACACTTCCTAGCAAGGAAATTGCGTTTGCAGATGTCTACGTATCGTAGCAATAAATTACTAATGCTTCTTAAAACGCGATATCGCATCTCATTTCTATGTTTCATGGTAAGATATAATATGATTTGCGAAGTGTCATGTATTCCTCGTCTACACTTCAAATGAATGCAAATGCGACACTTGCTTGCTAGGAAATAGCGTTTGCAGATTTCTACGTATCGTAGCAATAGAGTTCTTATGATTCTTAAAACTCGTTATCGCATCTCATTTCTATGTTTCATGGTAAGATATAATGTGATTTGCGAAGTGTTATGTATTCCTCGTCTACACTTCAAATGAATGTAAATGCGACACTTCCTAGCAAGGAAATTGCGTTTGCAGATGTCTACGTATAGTAGCAATAGATCTCTAATGCTTCTTAAAACGCGATATCGCTTATCATTTCTATGTTTCATGGTAAGATATAATATGATTTGCGAAGTGTCATGTATTCCTCGTCTACACTTCAAATGAATGTAAATGCAACACTTCCTTGCTAGGAAATAGCGTCTGCAGATGTCTACGTATCGTAGCGATAGGGTTCTAATACTTCTTAAAACGCGATATCGCATCTCATTTCAATGTTTCATGGTAAGATATAATATGATTTGCGAAGTTTTATGTATTCCTCGTCTACACTTCAAATGAATGTAAATGCGACACTTCCTTGCAAAGAAATAGCGTTTGCAGATGTCTAGGTATCGTAGCAATAGTGTTCTAATGCTTCTTAAAACGCGACATCGCATCTCATTTCTATATTTCATGGTAAGTTATAATATGATTTGCGAAGTGTCATGTATTCCTCGTCTACACTTCAATGGAATGTGAATGCGACACTTCCTCGCTAGGAAATAGCGTTTGCAGATGTCTACGTATCGTAGCAATAGATTTCTAATGCTTCTTAAAACGCGATATCGCATCTCATTTCTATGTTTCATGGTAAGATATAATATGATTTGCGAAGTGCCATGTATTCCTCGTCTACACTTCAAATGAATGTAAATGCGACACTTCCTAGCAAGGAAATAGCGTCTGCAGATATCTAGGTATCGTAGCGATAGAGTTCTAATGCATCTTAGAACGCGATATCGCATCTCATTTCTATGTTTCATGGTGAGATATAATATGATTTGCGAAGTGTCATGTATTCCTCGTCTACACTTCAATGGAATGTGAATGCGACACTTCCTCGCTAGGAAATAGCGTTTGCAGATGTCTACGTATCGTAGCAATAGATTTCTAATGCTTCTTAAAACGCGATATCGCATCTCATTTCTATGTTTCATGGTAAGATATAATATGATTTGCGAAGTGCCATGTATTCCTCGTCTACACTTCAAATGAATGTAAATGCGACACTTCCTAGCAAGGAAATAGCGTCTGCAGATGTCTAGGTATCGTAGCGATAGAGTTCTAATGCACTTTAGAACGCGATATCGCATCTCATTTCTATGTTTCATGGTGAGATATAATATGATTTGCGAAGTTTTATGTATTCCTCGTCTACACTTCAAATGAATGTAAATGCGACACTTCCTTGCAAAGAAATAGCGTTTGCAGATGTCTACGTATCGTAGCAATAGTGTTCTAATGCTTCTTAAAACGCGACATCGCATCTCATTTCTATATTTCATGGTAAGTTATAATATGATTTGCGAAGTGTCATGTATTCCTCGTCTACACTTCAATGGAATGTGAATGCGACACTTCCTCGCTAGGAAATAGCGTTTGCAGATGTCGACGTATCGTAGCAATAGATTTCTGATGCTTCTTAAAACGCGACATCGCATCTCATTTCTATGTTTCATGGTAAGATATAATATGATTTGCGATGAGTTATGCATTCCTCGTCTACACTTCAAATGAATGTAAATGCGACACATCCTTGCAAGGAAATAGCGTTTGCAGATTTCTACGTATCGTAGCAATAGAGTTCTTATGATTCTCAAATCGCGATATCGCATCTCATTTCTATGTTTCATGGTAAGATAAAATATGAATTGCGAAGTGTTATGTATTCCTCGTCTACACTTCAAATGAATGTAATTGCGACACTTCCTAGCAAGGAAATAGCGTTTGCAGATGTCTACGTATCGTAGCAATAGATTTCTAATGCTTCTTAAAACGCGATATCGCATCTCATTTCTATGTTTCATGGTAAGATATAATATGATTTGCGAAGTGTTATGCATTCCCCGTCTACACTTCAAATGAATGTAAATGCGACACTTCCTTGCTAGGAAATAGCGTCTGCAGATGTCTAGGTATCGTAGCGATAGAGTTCTAATGCTTCTTAAAACGCGATATCGCATCTCATTTCTACGTTTCATGGTAAGATGTAATATGATTTGCGAAGTGTTATGTATTCCTCGTCTACACTTCAAATGAATGTAAATGCGACACTTCCTTGCAAGGAAATAGCGTTTGCAGATTTCTACGTATCGTAGCAATAGATTTCTTATGATTCTTAAAACGCGATATCGCATCTCATTTCTATGTTTCGTGGTAAGAGATAATATTATTTGCGAAGTGTTATGTATTCCTCGTCTATACTTCAAATGAATGTAAATGCGACACTTCCCAGCAAGGAAATTGTGTTTGCAGATGTCTACGTATCGTAGCAATAGATTTCTAATGCTTCTTAAAACGCGATATCGCATCTCATTTCTATGTTTCATGGTCAGATATAATATGGTTTGCGAAGTGTCATGTATTCTTCGCCTACACTTCAAATGAATGTAAATGCGACACTTCCTTGCAAGGAAATAGCGTTTGCAGATGTCTAGGTATCGTAGCAATAGAGTTCTAATGCTTCTTAAAACGCGATATCGCATCTCATTTCTACGTTTCATGGTAAGATGTAATATGATTTACGAAGTGTTATGTATTCCTCGTCTACACTTCAAATGAATGTAAATGTGACACTTCCTTGCAAGGAAATAGCGTTTGCAGATGTCTACGTATCGAAGCAATAGTGTTCAAATGCTTCTTAAAACTAGATATTGCATCTCATATCTATGTTTTATGATAAGATATAATATTCATTGCGAAGTGTTATGCATTCCTCGTCTACGATTCAAATGAATGTAAATGCGACACTTCCTTGCAAGGAAATAGCGTTTGCAGATGTCTACGTATCGTAGCAATAGATATCTAATGCTTATTAAAACGCGATATCGCATCGCATTTCTATGTTTCATGGTGAGATATAATATGATTTGCGAAGTGTTATCTATTCCTCGTCCACACTTCAAATGAATGTAAATGCGACACATCCTTGCAAGGAAATAGCATTTGCAGATTTCTACGTATCATAGCAATAGTGTTCTTATGATTCTCAAATCGCGATATCGCATCTCATTTTTTATGTTTCATGGTAAGATATAATATGATTTGCGAAGTGTTATGTATTCCTCGTCTACACGTCAAATGAATGTAAATGCGACACTTCCTTGCTAGGAAATAGCGTCTGCAGATGTCTAAGCATCGTAGCGATAGTGTTCTAATGCTTCTTAAAACGCGATATCGCATCTCATTTCTATGTTTCATGGTAAGATATAAAATGATTTGCGAAGTGTCATGTATTCCTCGTCTACACTTCAAATGAATGTAAATGCGACACTTCTTTGCAAGGAAATAGCGTTTGCAGATTTCTACGTATCGTAGCAATAGAGTTCTTATGATTCTTAAAAATCGATATCGCATCTCATTTCTATGTTTCATGGTAAGATATATTATTATTTGCGAAGTGTTATGTATTCCTCATCTACACTTCAAATGAATGTAAATGCGACACTTGCTTGCTAGGAAATAGCGTCTGCAGATGTCTAGGTATCGTAGCAATAGAGATCAAATGCTTCATAAAACGAGATATTGCATCTCATATCTATGTTTCATGGTAAGATATAATATGATTTGCGATGTGTTATGCATTCCTCGTCTACACTTCAAATGAATGTAAATGCGACACATCCTTGCAAGGAAATAGCGTTTGCAGATTTCTACGTATCGTAGCAATAGAGTTCTTATGATTCTCAAATCGCGATATCGCATCCCATTTCTATGTTTCATGGTAAGATAAAATATGATTTGCGAAGTGTTATGTATTCCTCGTCTACAATTCAAATGAATGTAAATGCGACACTTCCTAGCAAGGAAATAGCGTTTGCAGATGTCTACGTATCGTAGCAATAGATTTCTAATGCTTCTTAAAACGCGATATCGCATCTCATTTCTATGTTTCATGGTAAGATATAATATGATTTGCGAAGTGTTATGCATTCCCCGTCTACACTTCAAATGAATGTAAATGCGACACTTCCTTGCTAGGAAATAGCGTCTGCAGATGTCTAGGTATCGTAGCGATAGAGTTCTAATGCTTCTTAAAACGCGATATCGCATCTCATTTCTACGTTTCATGGTAAGATGTAATATGATTTGCGAAGTGTTATGTATTCCTCGTCTACACTTCAAATGAATGTAAATGCGACACTTCCTTGCAAGGAAATAGCGTTTGCAGATTTCTACGTATCGTAGCAATAGATTTCTTATGATTCTTAAAACGCGATATCGCATCTCATTTCTATGTTTCGTGGTAAGAGATAATATTATTTGCGAAGTGTTATGTATTCCTCGTCTATACTTCAAATGAATGTAAATGCGACACTTCCCAGCAAGGAAATTGTGTTTGCAGATGTCTACGTATCGTAGCAATAGATTTCTAATGCTTCTTAAAACGCGATATCGCATCTCATTTCTATGTTTCATGGTCAGATATAATATGGTTTGCGAAGTGTCATGTATTCTTCGCCTACACTTCAAATGAATGTAAATGCGACACTTCCTTGCAAGGAAATAGCGTTTGCAGATGTCTAGGTGTCGTAGCAATAGAGTTCTAATGCTTCTTAAAACGCGATATCGCATCTCATTTCTACGTTTCATGGTAAGATGTAATATGATTTACGAAGTGTTATGTATTCCTCGTCTACACTTCAAATGAATGTAAATGTGACACTTCCTTGCAAGGAAATAGCGTTTGCAGATGTCTACGTATCGAAGCAATAGTGTTCAAATGCTTCTTAAAACTAGATATTGCATCTCATATCTATGTTTTATGATAAGATATAATATTCATTGCGAAGTGTTATGCATTCCTCGTCTACGATTCAAATGAATGTAAATGCGACACTTCCTTGCAAGGAAATAGCGTTTGCAGATGTCTACGTATCGTAGCAATAGATATCTAATGCTTATTAAAACGCGATATCGCATCGCATTTCTATGTTTCATGGTGAGATATAATATGATTTGCGAAGTGTTATCTATTCCTCGTCCACACTTCAAATGAATGTAAATGCGACACATCCTTGCAAGGAAATAGCATTTGCAGATTTCTACGTATCATAGCAATAGTGTTCTTATGATTCTCAAATCGCGATATCGCATCTCATTTTTTATGTTTCATGGTAAGATATAATATGATTTGCGAAGTGTTATGTATTCCTCGTCTACACGTCAAATGAATGTAAATGCGACACTTCCTTGCTAGGAAATAGCGTCTGCAGATGTCTAAGCATCGTAGCGATAGTGTTCTAATGCTTCTTAAAACGCGATATCGCATCTCATTTCTATGTTTCATGGTAAGATATAAAATGATTTGCGAAGTGTCATGTATTCCTCGTCTACACTTCAAATGAATGTAAATGCGACACTTCTTTGCAAGGAAATAGCGTTTGCAGATTTCTACGTATCGTAGCAATAGAGTTCTTATGATTCTTAAAAATCGATATCGCATCTCATTTCTATGTTTCATGGTAAGATATATTATTATTTGCGAAGTGTTATGTATTCCTCATCTACACTTCAAATGAATGTAAATGCGACACTTGCTTGCTAGGAAATAGCGTCTGCAGATGTCTAGGTATCGTAGCAATAGAGATCAAATGCTTCATAAAACGAGATATTGCATCTCATATCTATGTTTCATGGTAAGATATAATATGATTTGCGATGTGTTATGCATTCCTCGTCTACACTTCAAATGAATGTAAATGCGACACATCCTTGCAAGGAAATAGCGTTTGCAGATTTCTACGTATCGTAGCAATAGAGTTCTTATGATTCACAAATCGCGATATCGCATCCCATTTCTATGTTTCATGGTAAGATAAAATATGATTTGCGAAGTGTTATGTATTCCTCGTCTACAATTCAAATGAATGTAAATGCGACACTTCCTAGCAAGGAAATAGCGTTTGCAGATGTCTACGTATCGTAGCAATAGATTTCTAATGCTTCTTAAAACGCGATATCGCATCTCATTTCTATGTTTCATGGTAAGATATAATATGATTTGCGAAGTGTTATGCATTCCCCGTCTACACTTCAAATGAATGTAAATGCGACACTTCCTTGCTAGGAAATAGCGTCTCCAGATGTCTAGGTATCGTAGCGATAGAGTTCTAATGCTTCTTAAAACGCGATATCGCATCTCATTTCTACGTTTCATGGTAAGATGTAATATGATTTGCGAATTGTTATGTATTCCTCGTCTACACTTCAAATGAATGTAAATGCGACACTTCCTTGCAAGGAAATAGCGTTTGCAGATTTCTACGTATCGTAGCAATAGATTTCTTATGGTTCTTAAAACGCGATATCGCATCTCATTTCTATGTTTCGTGGTAAGAGATAATATTATTTGCGAAGTGTTATGTATTCCTCGTCTATACTTCAAATGAATGTAAATGCGACACTTCCCAGCAAGGAAATTGTTTTTGCAGATGTCTACGTATCGTAGCAATAGATTTCTAATGCTTCTTAAAACGCGATATCGCATCTCATTTCTATGTTTCATGGTCAGATATAATATGGTTTGCGAAGTGTCATGTATTCTTCGCCTACACTTCAAATGAATGTAAATGCGACACTTCCTTGTAAGGAAATAGCGTTTGCAGATGTCTAGGTATCGTAGCAATAGAGTTCTAATGCTTCTTAAAACGCGATATCGCATCTCATTTCTACGTTTCATGGTAAGATGTAATATGATTTACGAAGTGTTATGTATTCCTCGTCTACACTTCAAATGAATGTAAATGTGACACTTCCTTGCAAGGAAATAGCGTTTGCAGATGTCTACGTATCGAAGCAATAGTGTTCAAATGCTTCTTAAAACTAGATATTGCATCTCATATCTATGTTTTATGATAAGATATAATATTCATTGCGAAGTGTTATGCATTCCTCGTCTACGATTCAAATGAATGTAAATGCGACACTTCCTTGCAAGGAAATAGCGTTTGCAGATGTCTACGTATCGTAGCAATAGATATCTAATGCTTATTAAAACGCGATATCGCATCGCATTTCTATGTTTCATGGTGAGATATAATATGATTTGCGAAGTGTTATCTATTCCTCGTCCACACTTCAAATGAATGTAAATGCGACACATCCTTGCAAGGAAATAGCATTTGCAGATTTCTACGTATCATAGCAATAGTGTTCTTATGATTCTCAAATCGCGATATCGCATCTCATTTTTTATGTTTCATGGTAAGATATAATATGATTTGCGAAGTGTTATGTATTCCTCGTCTACACGTCAAATGAATGTAAATGCGACACTTCCTTGCTAGGAAATAGCGTCTGCAGATGTCTAAGCATCGTAGCGATAGTGTTCTAATGCTTCTTAAAACGCGATATCGCATCTCATTTCTATGTTTCATGGTAAGATATAAAATGATTTGCGAAGTGTCATGTATTCCTCGTCTACACTTCAAATGAATGTAAATGCGACACTTCTTTGCAAGGAAATAGCGTTTGCAGATTTCTACGTATCGTAGCAATAGAGTTCTTATGATTCTTAAAAATCGATATCGCATCTCATTTCTATGTTTCATGGTAAGATATATTATTATTTGCGAAGTGTTATGTATTCCTCATCTACACTTCAAATGAATGTAAATGCGACACTTGCTTGCTAGGAAATAGCGTCTGCAGATGTCTAGGTATCGTAGCAATAGAGATCAAATGCTTCATAAAACGAGATATTGCATCTCATATCTATGTTTCATGGTAAGATATAATATGATTTGCGATGTGTTATGCATTCCTCGTCTACACTTCAAATGAATGTAAATGCGACACATCCTTGCAAGGAAATAGCGTTTGCAGATTTCTACGTATCGTAGCAATAGAGTTCTTATGATTCACAAATCGCGATATCGCATCCCATTTCTATGTTTCATGGTAAGATAAAATATGATTTGCGAAGTGTTATGTATTCCTCGTCTACAATTCAAATGAATGTAAATGCGACACTTCCTAGCAAGGAAATAGCGTTTGCAGATGTCTACGTATCGTAGCAATAGATTTCTAATGCTTCTTAAAACGCGATATCGCATCTCATTTCTATGTTTCATGGTAAGATATAATATGATTTGCGAAGTGTTATGCATTCCCCGTCTACACTTCAAATGAATGTAAATGCGACACTTCCTTGCTAGGAAATAGCGTCTCCAGATGTCTAGGTATCGTAGCGATAGAGTTCTAATGCTTCTTAAAACGCGATATCGCATCTCATTTCTACGTTTCATGGTAAGATGTAATATGATTTGCGAAGTGTTATGTATTCCTCGTCTACACTTCAAATGAATGTAAATGCGACACTTCCTTGCAAGGAAATAGCGTTTGCAGATTTCTACGTATCGTAGCAATAGATTTCTTATGGTTCTTAAAACGCGATATCGCATCTCATTTCTATGTTTCGTGGTAAGAGATAATATTATTTGCGAAGTGTTATGTATTCCTCGTCTATACTTCAAATGAATGTAAATGCGACACTTCCCAGCAAGGAAATTGTGTTTGCAGATGTCTACGTATCGTAGCAATAGATTTCTAATGCTTCTTAAAACGCGATATCGCATCTCATTTCTATGTTTCATGGTCAGATATAATATTATTTGCGAAGTGTTATGTATTCCTCGTCTACACTTCAAATGAATGTAAATGCGACACTTGCTTGCAAGGAAATAGCGTTTGCAGATTTCTACGTATCGTAGCAATAGAGTTCTTATGATTCTTAAAACTCGTTATCGCATCTCATTTCTATGTTTCATGGTAAGATATAATATTATTTGCGAAGTGTTATGTATTCCTCGTCTACACTTCAAATGAATGTAAATGCGACACTTCCTAGCAAGGAAATTGCGTTTGCAGATGTCTACGTATCGTAGCAATAAATTACTAATGCTTCTTAAAACGCGATATCGCATCTCATTTCTATGTTTCATGGTAGGATATAATATGATTTGCAAAGTGTCATGTATTCGTCGACTACACTTCGAATGAATGTAAATGCGACACTTCCTTGCAAGGAAATTGCGTTTGCAGATGTCTGCGTATCGTAGCAATAGGTTTCTAATGCTTCTTAAAACGCGATATCGCATCTCATTTCTATGTTTCATGGTAAGATATAATATGATTTGCGAAGTGTCGTGTATTCCTCGCCTACACTCCAAATGAATGTAAATGCGACACTTCCTTGCTAGGAAATAGCGTCTGCAGATGTCTACGTATCGTAGCGATAGGGTTCTAATACTTCTTAAAACGCGATATCGCATCTCATTTCAATGTTTCATGGTAAGATATAATATGATTTGCGAAGTTTTATGTATTCCTCGTCTACACTTCAAATGAATGTAAATGCGACACTTCCTTGCAAAGAAATAGCGTTTGCAGATGTCTACGTATCGTAGCAATAGTGTTCTAATGCTTCTTAAAACGCGACATCGCATCTCATTTCTATATTTCATGGTAAGTTATAATATGATTTGCGAAGTGTCATGTATTCCTCGTCTACACTTCAATGGAATGTGAATGCGACACTTCCTCGCTAGGAAATAGCGTTTGCAGATGTCTACGTATCGTAGCAATAGATTTCTAATGCTTCTTAAAACGCGATATCGCATCTCATTTCTATGTTTCATGGTAAGATATAATATGATTTGCGAAGTGTTATGCATTCCCCGTCTACACTTCAAATGAATGTAAATGCGACACTTCCTTGCTAGGAAATAGCGTCTGCAGATGTCTAGGTATCGTAGCGATAGAGTTTTAATGCTTCTTAAAACGCGATATCGCATCTCATATCTACGTTTCATGGTAAGATGTAATATGATTTGCGAAGTGTTATGTATTCCTCGTCTACACTTCAAATGAATGTAAATGCGACACTTCCTTGCAAGGAAATAGCGTTTGCAGATGTCTACGTATCGAAGCAATAGAGTTCAAATGCTTCTTAAAACGAGATATTGCATCTCATATCTATGTTTTATGATAAGATATAATATTCATTGCGAAGTGTTATGCATTCCTCGTCTACGATTCAAATGAATGTAAATGCGACACTTCCTTGCAAGGAAATAGCGTTTGCAGATGTCTACGTATCTTAGCAATAGATTTCTAATGCTTCTTAAAACGCGATATCGCTTCTCATTTCTATGTTTCATGGTAAGATATAATATGATTTGCGATGAGTTATGCATTCCTCGTCTACACTTCAAATGAATGTAAATGCAACACATCCTTGCAAGGAAATAGCGTTTGCAGATTTCTACGTATCGTAGCAATAGAGTTCTTGTGATTCTCAAATCGCGATATCGCATCTCATTTCTATGTTTCATGGTAAGATAAAATATGAATTGCGAAGTGTTATGTATTCCTCGTCTACACTTCAAATGAATGTAATTGCGACACTTCCTAGCAAGGAAATAGCGTTTGCAGATGTCTACGTATCGTAGCAATAGATTTCTAATGCTTCTTAAAACGCGATATCGCATCTCATTTCTATGTTTCATGGTAAGATATAATATGATTTGCGAAGTGTTATGCATTCCCCGTCTACACTTCAAATGAATGTAAATGCGACACTTCCTTGCTAGGAAATAGCGTCTGCAGATGTCTAGGTATCGTAGCGATAGAGTTCTAATGCTTCTTAAAACGCGATATCGCTTATCATTTCTATGTTTCATGGTAAGATATAATATGATTTGCGAAGTGTCGTGTATTCCTCGCCTACACTCCAAATGAATGTAAATGCGACACTTCCTTGCTAGGAAATAGCGTCTGCAGATGTCTACGTATCGTAGCGATAGGGTTCTAATACTTCTTAAAACGCGATATCGCATCTCATTTCAATGTTTCATGGTAAGATATAATATGATTTGCGAAGTTTTATGTATTCCTCGTCTACACTTCAAATGAATGTAAATGCGACACTTCCTTGCAAAGAAATAGCGTTTGCAGATGTCTACGTATCGTAGCAATAGTGTTCTAATGCTTCTTAAAACGCGACATCGCATCTCATTTCTATATTTCATGGTAAGTTATAATATGATTTGCGAAGTGTCATGTATTCCTCGTCTACACTTCAATGGAATGTGAATGCGACACTTCCTCGCTAGGAAATAGCGTTTGCAGATGTCTACGTATCGTAGCAATAGATTTCTAATGCTTCTTAAAACGCGATATCGCATCTCATTTCTATGTTTCATGGTAAGATATAATATGATTTGCGAAGTGTTATGCATTCCCCGTCTACACTTCAAATGAATGTAAATGCGACACTTCCTTGCTAGGAAATAGCGTCTGCAGATGTCTAGGTATCGTAGCGATAGAGTTTTAATGCTTCTTAAAACGCGATATCGCATCTCATATCTACGTTTCATGGTAAGATGTAATATGATTTGCGAAGTGTTATGTATTCCTCGTCTACACTTCAAATGAATGTAAATGCGACACTTCCTTGCAAGGAAATAGCGTTTGCAGATGTCTACGTATCGAAGCAATAGAGTTCAAATGCTTCTTAAAACGAGATATTGCATCTCATATCTATGTTTTATGATAAGATATAATATTCATTGCGAAGTGTTATGCATTCCTCGTCTACGATTCAAATGAATGTAAATGCGACACTTCCTTGCAAGGAAATAGCGTTTGCAGATGTCTACGTATCTTAGCAATAGATTTCTAATGCTTCTTAAAACGCGACATCGCATCTCACTTCTATGTTTCATGGTAAGATATAATATGATTTGCGATGTGTTATGCATTCCTCGTCTACACTTCAAATGAATGTAAATGCGACACATCCTTGCAAGGAAATAGCGTTTGCAGATTTCTACGTTTCGTAGCAATAGAGTTCTTGTGATTCTCAAATCGCGATATCGCATCTCATTTCTATGTTTCATGGTAAGATAAAATATGATTTGCGAAGTGTTATGTATTCCTCGTCTACACTTCAGATGAATGTAAATGCGACACTTCCTAGCAAGGAAATAGCGTTTGCAGATGTCTACGTATCGTAGCAATAGATTTCTAATGCTTCTTAAAACGCGATATCGCATCTCATTTCTATGTTTCATGGTAAGAAATAATTTGATTTGCGAAGTGTCATGTAGTCCTCGTCTACACTTCAAATGAATGTAAATGCGACACTTCCTTGCTAGGAAATAGCGTCTGCAGATGTCTAGGTATCGTAGCAATAGTGTTCTAATGCTTCTTAAAACACGATATCGCATCTCATTTCTATGTTTCATGGTAAGATATAATATGATTTGCGAAGTGTTATGTATTCCTCGTCTACACTTCAAATGAATGTAAATGCGACACTTCCTAGCAAGGAAATTGCGTTTGCAGATGTCTACGTATCGTAGCAATAAATTACTAATGCTTCTTAAAACGCGATATCGCTTCTCATTTCTATGTTTCATGGTAAGATATAATATGATTTGCGATGAGTTATGCATTCCTCGTCTACACTTCAAATGAATGTAAATGCAACACATCCTTGCAAGGAAATAGCGTTTGCAGATTTCTACGTATCGTAGCAATAGAGTTCTTGTGATTCTCAAATCGCGATATCGCATCTCATTTCTATGTTTCATGGTAAGGTAAAATATGAATTGCGAAGTGTTATGTATTCCTCGTCTACACTTCAAATGAATGTAATTGCGACACTTCCTAGCAAGGAAATAGCGTTTGCAGATGTCTACGTATCGTAGCAATAGATTTCTAATGCTTCTTAAAACGCGATATCGCATCTCATTTCTATGTTTCATGGTAAGATATAATATGATTTGCGAAGTGTTATGCATTCCCCGTCTACACTTCAAATGAATGTAAATGCGACACTTCCTTGCTAGGAAATAGCGTCTGCAGATGTCTAGGTATCGTAGCGATAGATTTCTAATGCTTCTTAAAACGCGATATCGCTTATCATTTCTATGTTTCATGGTATGATATAATATGATTTGCGAAGTGTCATGTATTCCTCGTCTACACTTCAAATGAATGTAAATGCAACACTTGCTTGCTAGGAAATAGCGTTTGCCGATTTCTACGTATCGTAGCAATAGAGTTCTTATGATTCTTAAAACTCGTTATCGCATCTCATTTCTATGTTTCATGGTAAGATATAATATTATTTGCGAAGTGTTATGTATTCCTTGTCTACACTTCAAATGAATGTAAATGCGACACTTCCTAGCAAGGAAATTGCGTTTGCAGATGTCTACGTATCGTAGCAATAAATTACTAATGCTTCTTAAAACGCGATATCGCATCTCATTTCTATGTTTCATGGTAAGATATAATATGATTTGCGAAGTGTCATGTATTCCTCGTCTACACTTCAAATGAATGCAAATGCGACACTTGCTTGCTAGGAAATAGCGTTTGCAGATTTCTACGTATCGTAGCAATAGAGTTCTTATGATTCTTAAAACTCGTTATCGCATCTCATTTCTATGTTTCATGGTAAGATATAATGTGATTTGCGAAGTGTTATGTATTCCTCGTCTACACTTCAAATGAATGTAAATGCGACACTTCCTAGCAAGGAAATTGCGTTTGCAGATGTCTACGTATAGTAGCAATAGATCTCTAATGCTTCTTAAAACGCGATATCGCTTATCATTTCTATGTTTCATGGTAAGATATAATATGATTTGCGAAGTGTCATGTATTCCTCGTCTACACTTCAAATGAATGTAAATGCAACACTTCCTTGCTAGGAAATAGCGTCTGCAGATGTCTACGTATCGTAGCGATAGGGTTCTAATACTTCTTAAAACGCGATATCGCATCTCATTTCAATGTTTCATGGTAAGATATAATATGATTTGCGAAGTTTTATGTATTCCTCGTCTACACTTCAAATGAATGTAAATGCGACACTTCCTTGCAAAGAAATAGCGTTTGCAGATGTCTAGGTATCGTAGCAATAGTGTTCTAATGCTTCTTAAAACGCGACATCGCATCTCATTTCTATATTTCATGGTAAGTTATAATATGATTTGCGAAGTGTCATGTATTCCTCGTCTACACTTCAATGGAATGTGAATGCGACACTTCCTCGCTAGGAAATAGCGTTTGCAGATGTCTACGTATCGTAGCAATAGATTTCTAATGCTTCTTAAAACGCGATATCGCATCTCATTTCTATGTTTCATGGTAAGATATAATATGATTTGCGAAGTGCCATGTATTCCTCGTCTACACTTCAAATGAATGTAAATGCGACACTTCCTAGCAAGGAAATAGCGTCTGCAGATATCTAGGTATCGTAGCGATAGAGTTCTAATGCATCTTAGAACGCGATATCGCATCTCATTTCTATGTTTCATGGTGAGATATAATATGATTTGCGAAGTGTCATGTATTCCTCGTCTACACTTCAATGGAATGTGAATGCGACACTTCCTCGCTAGGAAATAGCGTTTGCAGATGTCTACGTATCGTAGCAATAGATTTCTAATGCTTCTTAAAACGCGATATCGCATCTCATTTCTATGTTTCATGGTAAGATATAATATGATTTGCGAAGTGCCATGTATTCCTCGTCTACACTTCAAATGAATGTAAATGCGACACTTCCTAGCAAGGAAATAGCGTCTGCAGATGTCTAGGTATCGTAGCGATAGAGTTCTAATGCACTTTAGAACGCGATATCGCATCTCATTTCTATGTTTCATGGTGAGATATAATATGATTTGCGAAGTTTTATGTATTCCTCGTCTACACTTCAAATGAATGTAAATGCGACACTTCCTTGCAAAGAAATAGCGTTTGCAGATGTCTACGTATCGTAGCAATAGTGTTCTAATGCTTCTTAAAACGCGACATCGCATCTCATTTCTATATTTCATGGTAAGTTATAATATGATTTGCGAAGTGTCATGTATTCCTCGTCTACACTTCAATGGAATGTGAATGCGACACTTCCTCGCTAGGAAATAGCGTTTGCAGATGTCGACGTATCGTAGCAATAGATTTCTGATGCTTCTTAAAACGCGACATCGCATCTCATTTCTATGTTTCATGGTAAGATATAATATGATTTGCGATGAGTTATGCATTCCTCGTCTACACTTCAAATGAATGTAAATGCGACACATCCTTGCAAGGAAATAGCGTTTGCAGATTTCTACGTATCGTAGCAATAGAGTTCTTATGATTCTCAAATCGCGATATCGCATCTCATTTCTATGTTTCATGGTAAGATAAAATATGAATTGCGAAGTGTTATGTATTCCTCGTCTACACTTCAAATGAATGTAATTGCGACACTTCCTAGCAAGGAAATAGCGTTTGCAGATGTCTACGTATCGTAGCAATAGATTTCTAATGCTTCTTAAAACGCGATATCGCATCTCATTTCTATGTTTCATGGTAAGATATAATATGATTTGCGAAGTGTTATGCATTCCCCGTCTACACTTCAAATGAATGTAAATGCGACACTTCCTTGCTAGGAAATAGCGTCTGCAGATGTCTAGGTATCGTAGCGATAGAGTTCTAATGCTTCTTAAAACGCGATATCGCATCTCATTTCTACGTTTCATGGTAAGATGTAATATGATTTGCGAAGTGTTATGTATTCCTCGTCTACACTTCAAATGAATGTAAATGCGACACTTCCTTGCAAGGAAATAGCGTTTGCAGATTTCTACGTATCGTAGCAATAGATTTCTTATGATTCTTAAAACGCGATATCGCATCTCATTTCTATGTTTCGTGGTAAGAGATAATATTATTTGCGAAGTGTTATGTATTCCTCGTCTATACTTCAAATGAATGTAAATGCGACACTTCCCAGCAAGGAAATTGTGTTTGCAGATGTCTACGTATCGTAGCAATAGATTTCTAATGCTTCTTAAAACGCGATATCGCATCTCATTTCTATGTTTCATGGTCAGATATAATATGGTTTGCGAAGTGTCATGTATTCTTCGCCTACACTTCAAATGAATGTAAATGCGACACTTCCTTGCAAGGAAATAGCGTTTGCAGATGTCTAGGTATCGTAGCAATAGAGTTCTAATGCTTCTTAAAACGCGATATCGCATCTCATTTCTACGTTTCATGGTAAGATGTAATATGATTTACGAAGTGTTATGTATTCCTCGTCTACACTTCAAATGAATGTAAATGTGACACTTCCTTGCAAGGAAATAGCGTTTGCAGATGTCTACGTATCGAAGCAATAGTGTTCAAATGCTTCTTAAAACTAGATATTGCATCTCATATCTATGTTTTATGATAAGATATAATATTCATTGCGAAGTGTTATGCATTCCTCGTCTACGATTCAAATGAATGTAAATGCGACACTTCCTTGCAAGGAAATAGCGTTTGCAGATGTCTACGTATCGTAGCAATAGATATCTAATGCTTATTAAAACGCGATATCGCATCGCATTTCTATGTTTCATGGTGAGATATAATATGATTTGCGAAGTGTTATCTATTCCTCGTCCACACTTCAAATGAATGTAAATGCGACACATCCTTGCAAGGAAATAGCATTTGCAGATTTCTACGTATCATAGCAATAGTGTTCTTATGATTCTCAAATCGCGATATCGCATCTCATTTTTTATGTTTCATGGTAAGATATAATATGATTTGCGAAGTGTTATGTATTCCTCGTCTACACGTCAAATGAATGTAAATGCGACACTTCCTTGCTAGGAAATAGCGTCTGCAGATGTCTAAGCATCGTAGCGATAGTGTTCTAATGCTTCTTAAAACGCGATATCGCATCTCATTTCTATGTTTCATGGTAAGATATAAAATGATTTGCGAAGTGTCATGTATTCCTCGTCTACACTTCAAATGAATGTAAATGCGACACTTCTTTGCAAGGAAATAGCGTTTGCAGATTTCTACGTATCGTAGCAATAGAGTTCTTATGATTCTTAAAAATCGATATCGCATCTCATTTCTATGTTTCATGGTAAGATATATTATTATTTGCGAAGTGTTATGTATTCCTCATCTACACTTCAAATGAATGTAAATGCGACACTTGCTTGCTAGGAAATAGCGTCTGCAGATGTCTAGGTATCGTAGCAATAGAGATCAAATGCTTCATAAAACGAGATATTGCATCTCATATCTATGTTTCATGGTAAGATATAATATGATTTGCGATGTGTTATGCATTCCTCGTCTACACTTCAAATGAATGTAAATGCGACACATCCTTGCAAGGAAATAGCGTTTGCAGATTTCTACGTATCGTAGCAATAGAGTTCTTATGATTCTCAAATCGCGATATCGCATCCCATTTCTATGTTTCATGGTAAGATAAAATATGATTTGCGAAGTGTTATGTATTCCTCGTCTACAATTCAAATGAATGTAAATGCGACACTTCCTAGCAAGGAAATAGCGTTTGCAGATGTCTACGTATCGTAGCAATAGATTTCTAATGCTTCTTAAAACGCGATATCGCATCTCATTTCTATGTTTCATGGTAAGATATAATATGATTTGCGAAGTGTTATGCATTCCCCGTCTACACTTCAAATGAATGTAAATGCGACACTTCCTTGCTAGGAAATAGCGTCTGCAGATGTCTAGGTATCGTAGCGATAGAGTTCTAATGCTTCTTAAAACGCGATATCGCATCTCATTTCTACGTTTCATGGTAAGATGTAATATGATTTGCGAAGTGTTATGTATTCCTCGTCTACACTTCAAATGAATGTAAATGCGACACTTCCTTGCAAGGAAATAGCGTTTGCAGATTTCTACGTATCGTAGCAATAGATTTCTTATGATTCTTAAAACGCGATATCGCATCTCATTTCTATGTTTCGTGGTAAGAGATAATATTATTTGCGAAGTGTTATGTATTCCTCGTCTATACTTCAAATGAATGTAAATGCGACACTTCCCAGCAAGGAAATTGTGTTTGCAGATGTCTACGTATCGTAGCAATAGATTTCTAATGCTTCTTAAAACGCGATATCGCATCTCATTTCTATGTTTCATGGTCAGATATAATATGGTTTGCGAAGTGTCATGTATTCTTCGCCTACACTTCAAATGAATGTAAATGCGACACTTCCTTGCAAGGAAATAGCGTTTGCAGATGTCTAGGTGTCGTAGCAATAGAGTTCTAATGCTTCTTAAAACGCGATATCGCATCTCATTTCTACGTTTCATGGTAAGATGTAATATGATTTACGAAGTGTTATGTATTCCTCGTCTACACTTCAAATGAATGTAAATGTGACACTTCCTTGCAAGGAAATAGCGTTTGCAGATGTCTACGTATCGAAGCAATAGTGTTCAAATGCTTCTTAAAACTAGATATTGCATCTCATATCTATGTTTTATGATAAGATATAATATTCATTGCGAAGTGTTATGCATTCCTCGTCTACGATTCAAATGAATGTAAATGCGACACTTCCTTGCAAGGAAATAGCGTTTGCAGATGTCTACGTATCGTAGCAATAGATATCTAATGCTTATTAAAACGCGATATCGCATCGCATTTCTATGTTTCATGGTGAGATATAATATGATTTGCGAAGTGTTATCTATTCCTCGTCCACACTTCAAATGAATGTAAATGCGACACATCCTTGCAAGGAAATAGCATTTGCAGATTTCTACGTATCATAGCAATAGTGTTCTTATGATTCTCAAATCGCGATATCGCATCTCATTTTTTATGTTTCATGGTAAGATATAATATGATTTGCGAAGTGTTATGTATTCCTCGTCTACACGTCAAATGAATGTAAATGCGACACTTCCTTGCTAGGAAATAGCGTCTGCAGATGTCTAAGCATCGTAGCGATAGTGTTCTAATGCTTCTTAAAACGCGATATCGCATCTCATTTCTATGTTTCATGGTAAGATATAAAATGATTTGCGAAGTGTCATGTATTCCTCGTCTACACTTCAAATGAATGTAAATGCGACACTTCTTTGCAAGGAAATAGCGTTTGCAGATTTCTACGTATCGTAGCAATAGAGTTCTTATGATTCTTAAAAATCGATATCGCATCTCATTTCTATGTTTCATGGTAAGATATATTATTATTTGCGAAGTGTTATGTATTCCTCATCTACACTTCAAATGAATGTAAATGCGACACTTGCTTGCTAGGAAATAGCGTCTGCAGATGTCTAGGTATCGTAGCAATAGAGATCAAATGCTTCATAAAACGAGATATTGCATCTCATATCTATGTTTCATGGTAAGATATAATATGATTTGCGATGTGTTATGCATTCCTCGTCTACACTTCAAATGAATGTAAATGCGACACATCCTTGCAAGGAAATAGCGTTTGCAGATTTCTACGTATCGTAGCAATAGAGTTCTTATGATTCACAAATCGCGATATCGCATCCCATTTCTATGTTTCATGGTAAGATAAAATATGATTTGCGAAGTGTTATGTATTCCTCGTCTACAATTCAAATGAATGTAAATGCGACACTTCCTAGCAAGGAAATAGCGTTTGCAGATGTCTACGTATCGTAGCAATAGATTTCTAATGCTTCTTAAAACGCGATATCGCATCTCATTTCTATGTTTCATGGTAAGATATAATATGATTTGCGAAGTGTTATGCATTCCCCGTCTACACTTCAAATGAATGTAAATGCGACACTTCCTTGCTAGGAAATAGCGTCTCCAGATGTCTAGGTATCGTAGCGATAGAGTTCTAATGCTTCTTAAAACGCGATATCGCATCTCATTTCTACGTTTCATGGTAAGATGTAATATGATTTGCGAAGTGTTATGTATTCCTCGTCTACACTTCAAATGAATGTAAATGCGACACTTCCTTGCAAGGAAATAGCGTTTGCAGATTTCTACGTATCGTAGCAATAGATTTCTTATGGTTCTTAAAACGCGATATCGCATCTCATTTCTATGTTTCGTGGTAAGAGATAATATTATTTGCGAAGTGTTATGTATTCCTCGTCTATACTTCAAATGAATGTAAATGCGACACTTCCCAGCAAGGAAATTGTTTTTGCAGATGTCTACGTATCGTAGCAATAGATTTCTAATGCTTCTTAAAACGCGATATCGCATCTCATTTCTATGTTTCATGGTCAGATATAATATGGTTTGCGAAGTGTCATGTATTCTTCGCCTACACTTCAAATGAATGTAAATGCGACACTTCCTTGTAAGGAAATAGCGTTTGCAGATGTCTAGGTATCGTAGCAATAGAGTTCTAATGCTTCTTAAAACGCGATATCGCATCTCATTTCTACGTTTCATGGTAAGATGTAATATGATTTACGAAGTGTTATGTATTCCTCGTCTACACTTCAAATGAATGTAAATGTGACACTTCCTTGCAAGGAAATAGCGTTTGCAGATGTCTACGTATCGAAGCAATAGTGTTCAAATGCTTCTTAAAACTAGATATTGCATCTCATATCTATGTTTTATGATAAGATATAATATTCATTGCGAAGTGTTATGCATTCCTCGTCTACGATTCAAATGAATGTAAATGCGACACTTCCTTGCAAGGAAATAGCGTTTGCAGATGTCTACGTATCGTAGCAATAGATATCTAATGCTTATTAAAACGCGATATCGCATCGCATTTCTATGTTTCATGGTGAGATATAATATGATTTGCGAAGTGTTATCTATTCCTCGTCCACACTTCAAATGAATGTAAATGCGACACATCCTTGCAAGGAAATAGCATTTGCAGATTTCTACGTATCATAGCAATAGTGTTCTTATGATTCTCAAATCGCGATATCGCATCTCATTTTTTATGTTTCATGGTAAGATATAATATGATTTGCGAAGTGTTATGTATTCCTCGTCTACACGTCAAATGAATGTAAATGCGACACTTCCTTGCTAGGAAATAGCGTCTGCAGATGTCTAAGCATCGTAGCGATAGTGTTCTAATGCTTCTTAAAACGCGATATCGCATCTCATTTCTATGTTTCATGGTAAGATATAAAATGATTTGCGAAGTGTCATGTATTCCTCGTCTACACTTCAAATGAATGTAAATGCGACACTTCTTTGCAAGGAAATAGCGTTTGCAGATTTCTACGTATCGTAGCAATAGAGTTCTTATGATTCTTAAAAATCGATATCGCATCTCATTTCTATGTTTCATGGTAAGATATATTATTATTTGCGAAGTGTTATGTATTCCTCATCTACACTTCAAATGAATGTAAATGCGACACTTGCTTGCTAGGAAATAGCGTCTGCAGATGTCTAGGTATCGTAGCAATAGAGATCAAATGCTTCATAAAACGAGATATTGCATCTCATATCTATGTTTCATGGTAAGATATAATATGATTTGCGATGTGTTATGCATTCCTCGTCTACACTTCAAATGAATGTAAATGCGACACATCCTTGCAAGGAAATAGCGTTTGCAGATTTCTACGTATCGTAGCAATAGAGTTCTTATGATTCACAAATCGCGATATCGCATCCCATTTCTATGTTTCATGGTAAGATAAAATATGATTTGCGAAGTGTTATGTATTCCTCGTCTACAATTCAAATGAATGTAAATGCGACACTTCCTAGCAAGGAAATAGCGTTTGCAGATGTCTACGTATCGTAGCAATAGATTTCTAATGCTTCTTAAAACGCGATATCGCATCTCATTTCTATGTTTCATGGTAAGATATAATATGATTTGCGAAGTGTTATGCATTCCCCGTCTACACTTCAAATGAATGTAAATGCGACACTTCCTTGCTAGGAAATAGCGTCTCCAGATGTCTAGGTATCGTAGCGATAGAGTTCTAATGCTTCTTAAAACGCGATATCGCATCTCATTTCTACGTTTCATGGTAAGATGTAATATGATTTGCGAAGTGTTATGTATTCCTCGTCTACACTTCAAATGAATGTAAATGCGACACTTCCTTGCAAGGAAATAGCGTTTGCAGATTTCTACGTATCGTAGCAATAGATTTCTTATGGTTCTTAAAACGCGATATCGCATCTCATTTCTATGTTTCGTGGTAAGAGATAATATTATTTGCGAAGTGTTATGTATTCCTCGTCTATACTTCAAATGAATGTAAATGCGACACTTCCCAGCAAGGAAATTGTGTTTGCAGATGTCTACGTATCGTAGCAATAGATTTCTAATGCTTCTTAAAACGCGATATCGCATCTCATTTCTATGTTTCATGGTCAGATATAATATGGTTTGCGAAGTGTCATGTATTCTTCGCCTACACTTCAAATGAATGTAAATGCGACACTTCCTTGTAAGGAAATAGCGTTTGCAGATGTCTAGGTATCGTAGCAATAGAGTTCTAATGCTTCTTAAAACGCGATATCGCATCTCATTTCTACGTTTCATGGTAAGATGTAATATGATTTACGAAGTGTTATGTATTCCTCGTCTACACTTCAAATGAATGTAAATGTGACACTTCCTTGCAAGGAAATAGCGTTTGCAGATGTCTACGTATCGAAGCAATAGTGTTCAAATGCTTCTTAAAACTAGATATTGCATCTCATATCTATGTTTTATGATAAGATATAATATTCATTGCGAAGTGTTATGCATTCCTCGTCTACGATTCAAATGAATGTAAATGCGACACTTCCTTGCAAGGAAATAGCGTTTGCAGATGTCTACGTATCGTAGCAATAGATATCTAATGCTTATTAAAACGCGATATCGCATCGCATTTCTATGTTTCATGGTGAGATATAATATGATTTGCGAAGTGTTATCTATTCCTCGTCCACACTTCAAATGAATGTAAATGCGACACATCCTTGCAAGGAAATAGCATTTGCAGATTTCTACGTATCATAGCAATAGTGTTCTTATGATTCTCAAATCGCGATATCGCATCTCATTTTTTATGTTTCATGGTAAGATATAATATGATTTGCGAAGTGTTATGTATTCCTCCTCTACACGTCAAATGAATGTAAATGCGACACTTCCTTGCTAGGAAATAGCGTCTGCAGATGTCTAAGCATCGTAGCGATAGTGTTCTAATGCTTCTTAAAACGCGATATCGCATCTCATTTCTATGTTTCATGGTAAGATATAAAATGATTTGCGAAGTGTCATGTATTCCTCGTCTACACTTCAAATGAATGTAAATGCGACACTTCTTTGCAAGGAAATAGCGTTTGCAGATTTCTACGTATCGTAGCAATAGAGTTCTTATGATTCTTAAAAATCGATATCGCATCTCATTTCTATGTTTCATGGTAAGATATATTATTATTTGCGAAGTGTTATGTATTCCTCATCTACACTTCAAATGAATGTAAATGCGACACTTGCTTGCTAGGAAATAGCGTCTGCAGATGTCTAGGTATCGTAGCAATAGAGATCAAATGCTTCATAAAACGAGATATTGCATCTCATATCTATGTTTCATGGTAAGATATAATATGATTTGCGATGTGTTATGCATTCCTCGTCTACACTTCAAATGAATGTAAATGCGACACATCCTTGCAAGGAAATAGCGTTTGCAGATTTCTACGTATCGTAGCAATAGAGTTCTTATGATTCTCAAATCGCGATATCGCATCCCATTTCTATGTTTCATGGTAAGATAAAATATGATTTGCGAAGTGTTATGTATTCCTCGTCTACAATTCAAATGAATGTAAATGCGACACTTCCTAGCAAGGAAATAGCGTTTGCAGATGTCTACGTATCGTAGCAATAGATTTCTAATGCTTCTTAAAACGCGATATCGCATCTCATTTCTATGTTTCATGGTAAGATATAATATGATTTGCGAAGTGTTATGCATTCCCCGTCTACACTTCAAATGAATGTAAATGCGACACTTCCTTGCTAGGAAATAGCGTCTGCAGATGTCTAGGTATCGTAGCGATAGAGTTCTAATGCTTCTTAAAACGCGATATCGCATCTCATTTCTACGTTTCATGGTAAGATGTAATATGATTTGCGAAGTGTTATGTATTCCTCGTCTACACTTCAAATGAATGTGAATGCGACACTTCCTCGCTAGGAAATAGCGTTTGCAGATGTCGACGTATCGTAGCAATAGAGTTCTTATGATTCTCAAATCGCGATATCGCATTTCATTTCTATGTTTCATGGTAAGATAAAATATGATTTGCGAAGTGTTATGTATTCCTGGTCTACACTTCAAATGAATGTAAATGCGACACATCCTTGCAAGGAAATAGCATTTGCAGATTTCTACGTATCATAGCAATAGTGTTCTTATGATTCTCAAATCGCGATATCGCATCTCATTTCTATGTTTCATGGTAAGATATAATATGATTTGCGAAGTGTCATGTATTCCTCGACTACACTTCAAATGAATGTAAATGCGACACTTCCTTGCTAGGAAATAGCGTCTGCAGATGTCTGGATATCGTAGCAATAGAGTTCTAATGCTTCTTAAAACGCGATATCGCAACTCATTTCTATGTTTCATGGTGAGATATAATATGATTTGCGAAGTGTTATGTATTCCTCGTTTACACTTCAAATGAATGTGAATGCCACTCTTCCTCGCTAGGAAATAGCGTCTGCAGATGTCTAGGTATCCTAGCAAGAGAGTTCAAATACTTCTTATAACGAGATATTGCATCTCATATCTATGTTTCATGATAAGATATAATATTCATTGCGAAGTGTTATGCATTCCTCGTATACGATTCAAATGAATGTAAATGCGACACTTCCTTGCTAGGAAATAGCGTCTGCAGATGTCTAGGTATCGCAGCAATAGAGTTCTTACGATTCCCAAAACGCGATATTGCTTCTCATATCTATGTTTCATGATAAGATATAATATTCAATGCGAAGGGTTATGCATTCATCGTCTACGATTCAAATGAATGTATATGCGACACTTCCTTGCAAGGAAATAGCGTTTGAAGATGTCTACGTATCGTAGCAATAGAGTTTTTTTGATTCTTAAAACGCGATATGGCATCTCATTTCTATGTTTCATAGTAAGATACAATATGATTTGCGAAGTGTTATATATTCCTCGTCTACACTTCAAATGAATGCGACACTTCCTTGCAAGGAAATAGCGTTTGCAGATTTCTACGTATCGTAGCAATGGTGTTCTTATGACTCTTAAAACGAGATATTGCATCTCATATCTATGTTTCATGATAAGATATAATATTCATTGCGAAGTGTTATGAATTCCTCGTATACGATTCAAATGAATGTAAATGCGACACTTCCTTGCTAGGAAATAGCGTCTGCAGATGTCTAGGTATCGTAGCGATAGAGTTCTAATGCTTCTTAAAACGCGATATCGCATCTCATTTCTACGTTTCATGGTAAGATGTAATATGATTTGCGAAGTGTTATGTATTCCTCGTCTACACTTCAAATGAATGTAAATGCGACACTTCCTTGCAAGGAAATAGCGTTTGCAGATGTCTACGTTTCGAAGCAATAGAGTTCAAATGCTTCTTAAAACGAGATATTGCATCTCATATCTATGTTTTATGATAAGATATAATATTCATTGCGAAGTGTTATGCATTCCTCGTCTACGATTCAAATGAATGTAAATGCGACACTTCCTTGCAAGGAAATAGCGTTTGCAGATGTCTACGTATCTTAGCAATAGATTTCTAATGCTTCTTAAAACGCGACATCGCATCTCACTTCTATGTTTCATGGTAAGATATAATATGATTTGCGATGTGTTATGCATTCCTCGTCTACACTTCAAATGAATGTAAATGCGACACATCCTTGCAAGGAAATAGCGTTTGCAGATTTCTACGTTTCGTAGCAATAGAGTTCTTATGATTCTCAAATCGCGATATCGCATCTGATTTCTATGTTTCATGGTAAGATAAAATATGATTTGCGAAGTGTTATGTATTTCTCGCCTACACTTCAAATGAATGTAAATGCGATACTTCCTAGCAAGGAAATAGCGTTTGCAGATGTATACGTATCTTAGCAATAGATTTCTAATGCTTCTTAAAACGCGATATCGCATCTCATTTCTATGTTTCATGGTAAGATATAATATGATTTGCGAAGTGTTATGCATTCCCCGTCTACACTTCAAATGAATCTAAATGCGACACTTCCTTGCTAGGAAATAGCGTCTGCAGATGTCTACGTATCGTAGCGATAGATTTCTAATGCTTCTTAAAACGCGATATCGCATCTCATTTCTACGTTTCATGGTAAGATGTAATATGATTTGCGAAGTGTTATGTATTCCTCGTCTACACTTCAAATTAATGTAAATGCGACACTTCCTTGCAAGGAAATAGCGTTTGCAGATGTCTACGTATCGTAGCAATAGAGTTTTTATGATCCTTAAAACGCGATATCGCATCTCACTTCTATGTTTCATGGTAAGATATAATGTGATTTGCGAAGTGTTATGTATTGCTCGTCTACACTTCAAATGAATGTGAATGCGACACTTTCTCGCTAGGAAAGAGCGTTTGCAGATGTCTACGTATCGTAGCAATTGATTTCTAATGCTTCTTAAAACGCGATAATGCATCTCATTTCTATGTTTCATGGTAAGATATAATATGATTTGCGATGTGTTATGCATTCCTCGTCTACGATTCAAATGAATGTAAATGCGACACTTCCTTGCAAGGAAATAGCGTTTGCGGATGTCTACGTATCGTAGCAATAGAGTTTTTATGATCCTGAAAACGCGATATCGCATCTCATTTCTATGTTTCATGGTAAGATATAATGTGATTTGCTAAGTGTTATGTATTCCTCGTCTGCACTTCAAATGAATGTAAATGCGACACTTCCATGGTAGGAAATAGCGTCTGAAGATGTCTAGGTATCGTAGCAATAGAGTTCTAATGCTTCTTAAGACGCGATATAGCATCTCATTTCTATGTTTCATGGTAAGATATAACACGATTTGCGAAGTGATATGTATTCCTCGTCTACACTTCAAATGAATGTAAATGCGACACTTCCTTGCAAGGAAATAGCGTTTGCAGATGTTTACGTATCGTAGCAATAGATTTCTAATGCTTCTTAAAACGCGATATCGCATCTCATTTCTATGTTTCATGGTAAGATATAATATGATTTGCGAAGTGTTATGTATTCCTCGTCTACACTTCAAATGAATGTGAATGCGACACATCCTCGCTAGGAAATAGCGTTTGCAGATGTCGACGTATCGTAGCAATAGAGTTCTTATGATTCTCAAATCGCGATATCGCATCTTATTTCTATGTTTCATGGTAAGATAAAATATGATTTGCGAAGTGTTATGTATTCCTCGTCTACACTTCAAATGAATGTAAATGCGACACTTCCTTGCAAGGAAATAGCATTTGCAGATTTCTACGTATCATAGCAATAGTGTTCTTATGATTCTCAAATCGCGATATCGCATCTCATTTCTATGTTTCATGGTAAGAGATAATATTATTTGCGAAGTGTTATGTATTCCTCGTCTACACTTCAAATGAATGTAAATGCGACACTTCCTTGCAAGGAAATAGCGTTTGCAGATGTTTACGTATCGTAGCAATAGATTTCTAATGCTTCTTAAAACGCGATATCGCATCTCATTTCTATGTTTCATGGTAAGATATAATATGATTTGCGAAGTGTTATGTATTCCTCGTCTACACTTCAAATGAATGTGAATGCGACACTTCCTCGCTAGGAAATAGCGTTTGCAGATGTCTACGTATCGTAGCAATAGTTTTCTAATGCTTCTTAAAACGCGACATCGCATCTCATTTCTATGTTTCATGGTAAGATATAATATGATTTGCGAAGTGTTATGTATTCCTCGTCTACACTTAAAATGAATGTAAATGCGACACTTCCTAGCAAGGGAATAGCGTTTGCAGATGTCTACGTATCGTAGCAATAGATTTCTAATGCTTCTTAAAACGCGATATCGCATCTCATTTCTATGTTTCATGGTAAGATATAATATGATTTGCAACGTGTCATGTATTCCTCGCTTACACATCAAATGAATGTAAATGCGACACTTCCTTGCTAGGAAATAGCGTCTGCAGATGTCTGGGTATCGTAGCAATAGAGTTCCAATGCTTCTTAATACGCGATATCGCATCTTATTTCTATGTTTCATGGTAAGACATAATATGGTTTGCGAAGTGTCATGTATTCCTCGTCTACACTTCAAATGAATGTAAATGCGACACATCCATGGTAGGAAATTGCGTCTGAAGATGTCTAGGTATCGTAGCAATAGAGTTCTAATGCTTCTTAAAACGCGATATCGCATCCCATTTCTATGTTTCATGGTAAGATAAAATATGATTTGCGAAGTGTTATGTATTCCTCGTCTACACTTCAAATGAATGTAAATGCGACACTTCCTTGCAAGGAAATAGCGTTTGCAGATGTCTACGTATCGTAGCAATAGATTTCTAATGCTTCTTAAAACGCGATATCGCATCTCATTTCTATGTTTCATGGTAAGATATAATATGATTTGCGAAGTGTTATGTATTCCTCGTCTACACTTCAAATGAATGTGAATGCGACACTTCCTCGCTAGGAAATAGCGTTTGCAGATGTCGACGTATCGTAGCAATAGAGTTCTTATGATTCTCAAATCGCGATATCGCATTTCATTTCTATGTTTCATGGTAAGATAAAATATGATTTGCGAAGTGTTATGTATTCCTCGTCTACACTTCAAATGAATGTAAATGCGACACTTCCTTGCAAGGAAATAGCATTTGCAGATTTCTACGTATCATAGCAATAGTGTTCTTATGATTCTCAAATCACGATATCGCATCTCATTTCTACGTTTCATGGTAAGAGATAATATTATTTGCGAAGTGTTATGTATTCCTCGTCTACACTTCAAATGAATGTAAATGCCTCACTTCCCAGCAAGGAAATTGCTTTTGCAGATGTCTACGTATCGTAGCAATAGATTTCTGATGCTTCTTAAAACGCGATATCGCATCTCATTTCTATGTTTCATGGTAAGATATAATATGATTTGCGACGTGTCATGTATTCCTCGCTTACACTTCAAATGAATGTAAATGCGACACTTCCTTGCTAGGAAATAGCGTCTGCAGATGTCTGGGTATCGTAGCAATAGAGTTCTAATGCTTCTTAATAAGCGATATCGCATCTCATTTCTACATTTCATGGTAAGATGTAATATGATTTGCGAAGTGTTATGTATTCCTCGTCTACACTTCAAATGAATGTAAATGTGACACTTCCTTGCAAGGAAATAGCGTTTGCAGATGTCTACGTATCGAAGCAATAGAGTTCAAATGCTTCTTAAAACGAGATATGCATCTCATACCTATGTTTTATGATAAGATATAATATTCATTGCGAAGTGTTATGCATTCCTCGTCTACGATTCAAATGAATGTAAATGCGACACTTCCTTGCAAGGAAATAGCGTTTGCAGATGGCTACGTATCGTAGCAATAGATATCTAATGCTTATTAAAACGCGATATCGCATCGCATTTCTATGTTTCATGGTGAGAAATAATATGATTTGCGAAGTGTTATATATTCCTGGTCTACACTTCAAATGAATGTAAATGCGACACATCCTTGCAAGGAAATAGCATTTGCAGATTTCTACGTATCATAGCAATAGTGTTCTTATGATTCTCAAATCGCGATATCGCATCTCATTTCTATGTTTCATGGTAAGATATAATATGATTTGCGAAGTGTTATGTATTCCTCGTCTACACTTCAAATGAATGTAAATGCGACACTTCCTTGCTAGGAAATAGCGTCTGCAGATGTCTGGATATCGTAGCAATAGAGTTTCTAATGCTTCTTAAAACGCGATATCGCAAATCATTTCTATGTTTCATGGTGAGATATAATATGATTTGCGAAGTGTTATGTATTCCTCGTTTACACTTCAAATGAATGTGAATGCCACACTTCCTCGCTAGGAAATAGCGTCTGCAGATGTCTAGGTATCGTAGCAAGAGAGTTCAAATACTTCTTAAAACGAGATATTGCATCTCATATCTCTGTTTCATGATAAGATATAATATTCATTGCGAAGTGTTATGCATTCCTCGTATACGATTCAAATGAATGTAAATGCGACACTTCCTTGCTAGGAAATAGCGTCTGCAGATGTCTAGGTATCGTAGCGATAGAGTTCTAATGCTTCTTAAAACGCGATATCCCATCTCATTTCTACGTTTCATGGTAAGATGTAATATGATTTGCGAAGTGTTACGTATTCCTCGTCTACACTTCAAATGAATGTAAATGCGACACTTCCTTGCAAGGAAATTGCGTTTGCAGATGTCTACGTATCGTAGCAATAGATTTCTAATGCTTCTTAAAACGCGATATCGCATCGCATTTCTATGTTTCCTGGTGAGATATAGTATGATTTGCGAAGTGTCATGTATTCCCCGTCTACACTTCAAATGAATGTAAATGCGACACTTCCTTGTTAGGAAATAGCGTCTGCAGATGTCTAGGTATCGTAGCAATAGAGTTCTAGTGCTCCTTAAAACGCGATATCGCATCTCATTTCTACGTTTCATGGTAAGATGTAATATGATTTGCGAAGTGTTATGTATTCCTCGTCTACACTTCAAATGAATGTAAATGTGACACTTCCTAGCAAGGAAATAGCGTTTGCAGATGTCTACGTATCGAAGCAATAGAGTTCAAATGCTTCTTAAAACGAGATATTGCATCTCATATCTATGTTTTATGATAAGATATAATATTCATTGCGAAGTGTTATATATTCCTCGTCTACACTTCAAATGAATGTAAGTGCGACACTTCCCAGCAAGGAAATTGCGTTTGCAGATGTCTACGAATCGAAGCAATAGATTTCTAATGCTTCTTAAAACGCGATTTCGCATCTCATTTCTATGTTTCATGGTAAGATATAATACAATTTGCGACGTGTCATGTATTCCTCGCTTACACTTCAAATGAATGTAAATGCGACACTTCCTCGCTAGGAAATAGCGATTGCAGATGTCTACGTATCGTAGGAATAGATTTCTAATGCTTCTTAAAACGCGTTATCGCATCTCATTTCTATGTTTCATGGTAAGATATAATATGATTTGCGAAGTGTCATGTATTCCTCGTCTACACTTCAAATGAATGTAAATGCGACACTTCCTTGCTAGGAAATAGCGTCTGCAGATGTCCAGGCATCGTAGCAATAGAGTTCAAATGCTTCATAAAACGAGATATTGCATCTCATACCTATGTTTCATGATAAGATATAATACTCACTGCGAAGTGTTATGCATTCCTCGTCTACTCTTCAAATGAATGTAAATGCGACACATCCTTGCAAGGAAATAGCGTTTGCAGATTTCTACGTATCGTAGCAATAGAGTTCTTACGATTCTCAAAACGCGATATCGCATCTCATTTCTATGTTTCATGGTAAGATATAATATGATTTGCGAAGTGTTATGTATTCCTCGTCTACACTTCAAATGAATGTAAATGCGACACTTCCTTTCAAGGAAATAGCGTTTGCAGATTTCTACGTATCGTAGCAATAGATTTCTAATGCTTCTTAAAACGCGATATCGCATCTCATTTCTATGTTTCATGGTAAGATATAATGTGATTTGCTAAGTGTTATGTATTCCTCGTCTGCACTTCAAATGAATGTAAATGCGACACTTCCATGGTAGGAAATAGCGTCTGAAGATGTCTAGGTATCGTAGCAATAGAGTTCTAATGCTTCTTAAAACGCGATATCGCATCTCATTTCTATGTTTCATGGTAAGATATAATATTATTTGCGAAGTGTTATGTATTCCTCGTCTACACTTCAAATGAATGTAAATGCGACACTTCCTAGCAAGGGAATAGCGTTTGCAGATGTCTACGTATCGTAGCAATAGATTTCTAATGCTTCTTAAAACGCGATATCGCATCTCATTTCTATGTTTCATGGTAAGATATAATATGATTTGCGAAGTGTCATGTAGTCCTCGTCTACACTTCAAATGAATGTAAATGCGACACTTCCTTCCTAGGAAATAGCGTCTGCAGATGTCTAGGTATCGTAGCAATAGTGTTCTAATGCTTCTTAAAACGCGATATCGCATCTCATTTCTATGTTTCATGGTAAGATATAATATGATTTGCGAAGTGTTATGTATTCCTCGTCTACACTTCAAATGAATGTAAATGCGACACTTCCATGGTAGGAAATAGCGTCTGAAGATGTCTAGGTATCGTAGCAATAGAGTTCTAATGCTTCTTAAAACGCGTTATCGCATCTCATTTCTATGTTTCATGGTAAGATATAACATGATTTGCGAAGTGTTATGTATACCTCGTCTACACTTCAAATGAATGTAAATGCGACACTTCCTTGCATGGAAATAGCGTTTGCTGATGTCTACGTATCGTAGCAATAGATTTCTGATGCTCCTTAAGACGCGATATCGCATCTCATTTCTATGTTTCATGGTAAGATATAATATGATTTGCGAAGTGTTATGTATTCCTCGTCTACACTTCAAATGAATGTGAATGCCACACTTCCTCGCTAGGAAATAGCGTTTGCAGACGTCTACGTATCGTAGCAATAGATTTCTAATGCTTCTTAAAACGCGATATCGCATCTCATTTCTATGTTTCATGGTAAGATATAATATGATTTGCGAAGTGTCATGTAGTCCTCGTCTACACTTCAAATGAATGTAAATGCGACACTTCTTTGCTAGGAAATAGCGTCTGCAGATGTCTAGGTATCGTAGCAATAGTGTGCTAATGCTTCTTAAAAGGCGATATCGCATCTCATTTCTATGTTTCATGGTAGGATAAAATATGATTTGCGAAGTGTTATGTATTCCTCGTCTACACTTCAAATGAATGTAAATGCGACACTTCCTTGCAAGCAAATAGCGTTTGCAGATTTCTACGTGTCGTAGCAGTAGAGTTCTTATGATCTTAAAACGCGATATCGCATCTCATTTCTATGTTTCATTGTAAGATATAATATTATTTGCGAAGAGTTATCTATTCCTCGTCTACACTTCAAATGAATGTAAATGCGACACTTCCTTGCAAGGAAATAGCGTTTGCAGATGTCTACGTATCGTAGCAATAGATTTCTAGTGCTTCTTAAAACGCGATATCGCATCTCATTTCTATGTTTCATGGTAAGATATAATATGATTTGCCAAGTGTTATGTATTCCTCGTCTACACTTCAAATGAATGTAAATGCGACACTTCCTAGCAAGGAAATAGCGTTTGCAGATGTCTACGTATCGTAGCAATAGATTTCTAATGCATATTAAAACGCGATATCCCATCTCATTTCTATGTTTCATGGTGAGATATAATATGATTTGCGAAGTGTTATGTATTCCTCGTCTACACTTCAAATGAATGTAAATGCGACTCTTCCTAGCAAGGAAATAGCGTTTGCAGATGTCTACGTATCGTAGCAATAGATTTCTAATGCTTCTTAAAACGCGATATCGCATCTCATTTCTATGTTTCATGGTAAGATATAATATGATTTGGGAAGTGTTATGCATTCGCCGTCTACACTTCAAATGAATGTAAATGCGACACTTCCTTGCTAGGAAATAGCGTCTGCAGATGTCTAGGTATCGTAGCGATAGAGTTCTAATGCTTCTTAAAACGCGATATCGCATCTCATTTCTACGTTTCATGGTAAGATGTAATATGATTTGCGAAGTGTTATGTATTCCTCGTCTACACTTCAAATGAATGTAAATGCGACACTTCCTTGCAAGGAAATTGCGTTTGCAGATGTCTACGTATCGTAGCAATAGATTTCTAATGCTTCTTAAAACGCGATATCGCATCACATTTCTATGTTTCATGGTGAGACATAATATGATTTGCGAAGTGTCATGTGTTCCCCGTCTACACTTCAAACGAATGTAAATGCGACACTTCCATGGTAGGAAATAGCGTCTGAAGATGTCTAGGTATCGTAGCAATAGAGTTCTAATGCTTCTTAAAACGCGATATCGCATCTCATTTCTATGTTTCATGGTAAGATATAATATTATTTGCGAATTGTTATGTATTCCTCGTCTACACTTCAAATGAATGTAAATGCGACACTTCCTAGCAAGGGAATAGCGTTTGCAGATGTCTACGTATCGTAGCAATAGATTTCTAAAGCTTCTTAAAACGCGATATCGCATCTCATTTCCATGTTTCATGGTAAGATATAATATGATTTGCGAAGTGTCATGTAGTCCTCGTCTACACTTCAAATGAATGTAAATGCGACACTTCCTCGCTAGGAAATAGCGATTGCAGATGTCTACGTATCGTAGGAATAGATTTCTAATGCTTCTTAAAACGCGTTATCGCATCTCATTTCTATGTTTCATGGTAAGATATAATGTGATTTGCTAAGTGTTATGTATTCCTCGTCTGCACTTCAAATGAATGTAAATGCGACACTTCCATGGTAGGAAATAGCGTCTGAAGATGTCTAGGTATCGTAGCAATAGAGTTCTAATGCTTCTTAAAACGCGATATCGCATCTCATTTCTATGTTTCATGGTAAGATATAATATTATTTGCGAAGTGTTATGTATTCCTCGTCTACACTTCAAATGAATGTAAATGCGACACTTCCTAGCAAGGGAATAGCGTTTGCAGATGTCTACGTATCGTAGCAATAGATTTCTAATGCTTCTTAAAACGCGATATCGCATCTCATTTCTATGTTTCATGGTAAGATATAATATGATTTGCGAATTGTCATGTAGTCCTCGTCTACACTTCAAATGAATGTAAATGCGACACTTCCTTCCTAGGAAATAGCGTCTGCAGATGTCTAGGTATCGTAGCAATAGTGTTCTAATGCTTCTTAAAACGCGATATCGCATCTCATTTCTATGTTTCATGGTAAGATATAATATGATTTGCGAAGTGTTATGTATTCCTCGTCTACACTTCAAATGAATGTAAATGCGACACTTCCATGGTAGGAAATAGCGTCTGAAGATGTCTAGGTGTCGTAGCAATAGAGTTCTAATGCTTCTTAAAACGCGTTATCGCATCTCATTTCTATGTTTCATGGTAAGATATAACATGATTTGCGAAGTGTCATGTATACCTCGTCTACACTTCAAATGAATGTGAATGCGACACTTCCTTGCTTGGAAATAGCGTCTGCAGATGTCTAGGTATCGTAGCAATAGTGTTCTAATGCTTCTCAAAACGCGATATCGCATCTCATTTCTATGTTTCATGGTAAGATATAATATGATTTGCCAAGTGTTATGTATTCCTCGTCTACACTTCAAATGAATGTAAATGCGACACTTCCCAGCAAGGAAATTGCGTTTGCAGATGTCTACGTATCGTAGCAATAGATTTCTAATGCTTCTTAAAACGCGATATCGCATCTCATTTCTATGTTTCATGGTAAGATATAATATGATTTGCGACGTGTCATGTATTCCTCGCTTTCACTTCAAATGAATGTAGATGCGACACTTCCTTGCTAGGAAATAGCGTTTGCAGATGTCTACGTATCGTAGCAATAGATTTCTAGTGCTTCTTAAAACGCGATATCGGATCTCATTTCTATGTTTCATGGTAAGATATAATATGATTTGCGATGTGTTATGCATTCCTCGTCCACGATTCAAATGAATGTAAATGCGACACTTCCTTGCAAGGAAATAGCGTTTGCAGATGTCTAGGTATCGTAGCAATAGAGTTCTAATGCTCCTTAAAACGCGATATCGCATCTCATTTCTACGTTTCATGGTAAGATGTAATATGATTTGCGAAGTGTTATGTATTCCTCGTCTACACTTCAAATGAATGTAAATGTGACACTTCCTAGCAAGGAAATAGCGTTTGCAGATGACTACGTATCGAAGCAATAGAGTTCAAATGCTTCTTAAAACGAGATATTGCATCTCATATCTATGTTTTATGATAAGATATAATATTCATTGCGAAGTGTTATGCATTCCTCGTCTACGATTCAAATGATTGTAAATGTGACACTTCCTTGCAAGGAAATAGCGTTTGCAGATGTCTACGTATCGTAACAATAGATTTCTAATGCTTCTTAAAACGCGATATCGCATCTCATTTCTATGTTTCATGGTAAGATATAATATGATTTGCGAAGTGTTATATATTCCTCGTCTACACTTCAAATGAATGTAAATGCGACACATCCTTGCAAGGAAATAGCGTTTGCAGATTTCTACGTATCGTAGTAATAGAGTTCTTATGATTCTCAAAACGCGATATCGCATCTCATTTCTATGTTTCATGGTAAGATATAATATGATTTGCCAAGTGTTATGTATTCCTCGTCTACACTTCAAATGAATGTAAATGCGACACTTCCTAGAAAGGGAATAGCGTTTGCAGATGTCTACGTATCGTAGCAATAGATTTCTAATGCATCTTAAAACGCGATATCGCATCTCATTTCTATGTTTCATGGTAAGATATAATATGATTTGCGAAGTGTCATGTACTCCTCGTCTACACTTCAAATGAATGTAAATGCGACACTTCCTTGCAAGGAAATAGCGTTTGCAGATTTCTACGTATCGTAGCAATGGAGTTCTTATGATCTTAAAACGCGATATCGCATCTCATTTCTATGTTTCATGGTAAGATATAATATGATTTGCGAAGTGTTATATATTCCTCGTCTACACTTCAAATGAATGTAAGTGCGACACTTCCCAGCAAGGAAATTGCGTTTGCAGATGTCTACGAATCGAAGCAATAGATTTCTAATGCTTCTTAAAACGCGATTTCGCATCTCATTTCTATGTTTCATGGTAAGATATAATACAATTTGCGACGTGTCATGTATTCCTCGCTTACACTTCAAATGAATGTAAATGCGACACTTCCTTGCTAGGAAATAGCGTCTGCAGACGTCTGAGTATTGTAGCAATAGAGTTTTTATGATCCTTAAAACGCGATATCGCATCTCATTTCTATGTTTCATGGTAAGATATAATGTGATTTGCGAAGTGTTATGTATTCCTCGTCTACACTTCAAATGAATGTGAATGCGACACTTCCTCGCTAGGAAATAGCGATTGCAGATGTCTACGTATCGTAGGAATAGATTTCTAATGCTTCTTAAAACGCGTTATCGCATCTCATTTCTATGTTTCATGGTAAGATATAATATGATTTGCGAAGTGTCATGTATTCCTCGTCTACACTTCAAATGAATGTAAATGCGACACTTCCTTGCTAGGAAATAGCGTCTGCAGATGTCCAGGCATCGTAGCAATAGAGTTCAAATGCTTCATAAAACGAGATATTGCATCTCATACCTATGTTTCATGATAAGATATAATACTCACTGCGAAGTGTTATGCATTCCTCGTCTACGATTCAAATGAATGTAAATGCGACACTTCCTTGCAAGGAAATAGCGTTTGCAGATGTCTACGTATCGTAGCAATAGAGTTTTTATGATCCTTAAAACGCGGTATCGCATCTCATTTCTATGTTTCATGGTAAGATATAATGTGATTTGCGAAGTGTTATGTATTCCTCGTCTACACTTCAAATGAATGTGAATGCGACACTTCCTCGCTAGGAAATAGCGATTGCAGATGTCTACGTATCGTAGGAATAGATTTCTAATGCTTCTTAAAACGCGATAATGCATCTCATTTCTATGTTTCATGGTAAGATATAATATGATTTGCGAAGTGTTATATACTCCTCGTCTACTCTTCAAATGAATGTAAATGCGACACATCCTTGCAAGGAAATAGCGTTTGCAGATTTCTACGTATCGTAGCAATAGAGTTCTTACGATTCTCAAAACGCGATATCGCATCTCATTTCTATGTTTCATGGTAAGATATAATATGATTTGCGAAGTGTTATGTATTCCTCGTCTACACTTCAAATGAATGTAAATGCGACACTTCCTTTCAAGGAAATAGCGTTTGCAGATTTCTACGTATCGTAGCAATAGATTTCTAATGCTTCTTAAAACGCGATATCGCATCTCATTTCTATGTTTCATGGTAAGATATAATGTGATTTGCTAAGTGTTATGTATTCCTCGTCTGCACTTCAGATGAATGTAAATGCGACACTTCCATGGTAGGAAATAGCGTCTGAAGATGTCTAGGTATCGTAGCAATAGAGTTCTAATGCTTCTTAAAACGCGATATCGCATCTCATTTCTATGTTTCATGGTAAGATATAATATTATTTGCGAAGTGTTATGTATTCCTCGTCTACACTTCAAATGAATGTAAATGCGACACTTCCTAGCAAGGGAATAGCGTTTGCAGATGTCTACGTATCGTAGCAATAGATTTCTGATGCTCCTTAAGACGCGATATCGCATCTCATTTCTATGTTTCATGGTAAGATATAATATGATTTGCGAAGTGTTATGTATTCCTCGTCTACACTTCAAATGAATGTGAATGCCACACTTCCTCGCTAGGAAATAGCGTTTGCAGACGTCTACGTATCGTAGCAATAGATTTCTAATGCTTCTTAAAACGCGATATCGCATCTCATTTCTATGTTTCATGGTAAGATATAATATGATTTGCGAAGTGTCACGTAGTCCTCGTCTACACATCAAATGAATGTAAATGCGACACTTCTTTGCTAGGAAATAGCGTCTGCAGATGTCTAGGTATCGTAGCAATAGTGTGCTAATGCTTCTTAAAACGCGATATCGCATCTCATTTCTATGTTTCATGGTAAGATAAAATATGATTTGCGAAGTGTTATGTATTCCTCGTCTACACTTCAAATGAATGTAAATGAGACACTTCCTTGCAAGCAAATAGCGTTTGCAGATTTCTACGTATCGTAGCAATAGAGTTCTTATGATCTTAAAACGCGATATCGCATCTCATTTCTATGTTTCATTGTAAGATATAATATTATTTGCGAAGAGTTATCTATTCCTTGTCTACACTTCAAATGAATGTAAATGCGACACTTCCTTGCAAGGAAATAGCGTTTGCAGATGTCTACGTATCGTAGCAATAGACTTCTAGTGCTTCTTAAAACGCGATATCGCATCTCATTTCTATGTTTCATGGTAAGATATAATATGATTTGCCAAGTGTTATGTATTCCTCGTCTACACTTCAAATGAATGTAAATGCGACACTTCCTAGCAAGGAAATAGCGTTTGAAGATGTCTACGTATCGTAGCAATAGATTTCTAATGCATATTAAAACGCGATATCGCATCTCATTTCTATGTTTCATGGTAAGATATAATATGATTTGCGAAGTGTTATGTATTCCTCGTCTACACTTCAAATGAATGTAAATGCGACACTTCCTAGCAAGGGAATAGCGTTTGCAGATGTCTACGTATCGTAGCAATAGATTTCTAATGCTTCTTAAAACGCGATATCGCATCTCATTTCTATGTTTCATGGTAAGATATAATATGATTTGCGAAGTGTCATGTAGTCCTCGTCTACACTTCAAATGAATGTGAATGCGACACTTCCTTGCTTGGAAATAGCGTCTGCAGATGTCTAGGTATCGTAGCAATAGTGTTCTAATGCTTCTCAAAACGCGATATCGCATCTCATTTCTATGTTTCATGGTAAGATATAATATGATTTGCCAAGTGTTATGTATTCCTCGTCTACACTTCAAATGAATGTAAATGCGACACTTCCCAGCAAGGAAATTGCGTTTGCAGATGTCTACGTATCGTAGCAATAGATTTCTAATGCTTCTTAAAACGCGATATCGCATCTCATTTCTATGTTTCATGGTAAGATATAATATGATTTGCGACGTGTCATGTATTCCTCGCTTTCACTTCAAATGAATGTAGATGCGACACTTCCTTGCTAGGAAATAGCGTTTGCAGATGTCTACGTATCGTAGCAATAGATTTCTAGTGCTTCTTAAAACGCGATATCGCATCTCATTTCTATGTTTCATGGTAAGATATAATATGATTTGCGATGTGTTATGCATTCCTCGTCCACGATTCAAATGAATGTAAATGCGACACTTCCTTGCAAGGAAATAGCGTTTGCAGATGTCTAGGTATCGTAGCAATAGAGTTCTAATGCTCCTTAAAACGCGATATCGCATCTCATTTCTACGTTTCATGGTAAGATGTAATATGATTTGCGAAGTGTTATGTATTCCTCGTCTACACTTCAAATGAATGTAAATGTGACACTTCCTAGCAAGGAAATAGCGTTTGCAGATGACTACGTATCGAAGCAATAGAGTTCAAATGCTTCTTAAAACGAGATATTGCATCTCATATCTATGTTTTATGATAAGATATAATATTCATTGCGAAGTGTTATGCATTCCTCGTCTACGATTCAAATGATTGTAAATGTGACACTTCCTTGCAAGGAAATAGCGTTTGCAGATGTCTACGTATCGTAACAATAGATTTCTAATGCTTCTTAAAACGCGATATCGCATCTCATTTCTATGTTTCATGGTAAGATATAATATGATTTGCGAAGTGTTATATATTCCTCGTCTACACTTCAAATGAATGTAAATGCGACACATCCTTGCAAGGAAATAGCGTTTGCAGATTTCTACGTATCGTAGTAATAGAGTTCTTATGATTCTCAAAACGCGATATCGCATCTCATTTCTATGTTTCATGGTAAGATATAATATGATTTGCCAAGTGTTATGTATTCCTCGTCTACACTTCAAATGAATGTAAATGCGACACTTCCTAGAAAGGGAATAGCGTTTGCAGATGTCTACGTATCGTAGCAATAGATTTCTAATGCATCTTAAAACGCGATATCGCATCTCATTTCTATGTTTCATGGTAAGATATAATATGATTTGCGAAGTGTCATGTACTCCTCGTCTACACTTCAAATGAATGTAAATGCGACACTTCCTTGCAAGGAAATAGCGTTTGCAGATTTCTACGTATCGTAGCAATGGAGTTCTTATGATCTTAAAACGCGATATCGCATCTCATTTCTATGTTTCATGGTAAGATATAATATGATTTGCGAAGTGTTATATATTCCTCGTCTACACTTCAAATGAATGTAAGTGCGACACTTCCCAGCAAGGAAATTGCGTTTGCAGATGTCTACGAATCGAAGCAATAGATTTCTAATGCTTCTTAAAACGCGATTTCGCATCTCATTTCTATGTTTCATGGTAAGATATAATACAATTTGCGACGTGTCATGTATTCCTCGCTTACACTTCAAATGAATGTAAATGCGACACTTCCTTGCTAGGAAATAGCGTCTGCAGACGTCTGAGTATTGTAGCAATAGAGTTTTTATGATCCTTAAAACGCGATATCGCATCTCATTTCTATGTTTCATGGTAAGATATAATGTGATTTGCGAAGTGTTATGTATTCCTCGTCTACACTTCAAATGAATGTGAATGCGACACTTCCTCGCTAGGAAATAGCGATTGCAGATGTCTACGTATCGTAGGAATAGATTTCTAATGCTTCTTAAAACGCGTTATCGCATCTCATTTCTATGTTTCATGGTAAGATATAATATGATTTGCGAAGTGTCATGTATTCCTCGTCTACACTTCAAATGAATGTAAATGCGACACTTCCTTGCTAGGAAATAGCGTCTGCAGATGTCCAGGCATCGTAGCAATAGAGTTCAAATGCTTCATAAAACGAGATATTGCATCTCATACCTATGTTTCATGATAAGATATAATACTCACTGCGAAGTGTTATGCATTCCTCGTCTACGATTCAAATGAATGTAAATGCGACACTTCCTTGCAAGGAAATAGCGTTTGCAGATGTCTACGTATCGTAGCAATAGAGTTTTTATGATCCTTAAAACGCGGTATCGCATCTCATTTCTATGTTTCATGGTAAGATATAATGTGATTTGCGAAGTGTTATGTATTCCTCGTCTACACTTCAAATGAATGTGAATGCGACACTTCCTCGCTAGGAAATAGCGATTGCAGATGTCTACGTATCGTAGGAATAGATTTCTAATGCTTCTTAAAACGCGATAATGCATCTCATTTCTATGTTTCATGGTAAGATATAATATGATTTGCGAAGTGTTATATACTCCTCGTCTACTCTTCAAATGAATGTAAATGCGACACATCCTTGCAAGGAAATAGCGTTTGCAGATTTCTACGTATCGTAGCAATAGAGTTCTTACGATTCTCAAAACGCGATATCGCATCTCATTTCTATGTTTCATGGTAAGATATAATATGATTTGCGAAGTGTTATGTATTCCTCGTCTACACTTCAAATGAATGTAAATGCGACACTTCCTTTCAAGGAAATAGCGTTTGCAGATTTCTACGTATCGTAGCAATAGATTTCTAATGCTTCTTAAAACGCGATATCGCATCTCATTTCTATGTTTCATGGTAAGATATAATGTGATTTGCTAAGTGTTATGTATTCCTCGTCTGCACTTCAGATGAATGTAAATGCGACACTTCCATGGTAGGAAATAGCGTCTGAAGATGTCTAGGTATCGTAGCAATAGAGTTCTAATGCTTCTTAAAACGCGATATCGCATCTCATTTCTATGTTTCATGGTAAGATATAATATTATTTGCGAAGTGTTATGTATTCCTCGTCTACACTTCAAATGAATGTAAATGCGACACTTCCTAGCAAGGGAATAGCGTTTGCAGATGTCTACGTATCGTAGCAATAGATTTCTAATGCTTCTTAAAACGCGATATCGCATCTCATTTCTATGTTTCATGGTAAGATATAATATGATTTGCGAAGTGTCATGTAGTCCTCGTCTACACTTCAAATGAATGTAAATGCGACACTTCCTTCCTAGGAAATAGCGTCTGCAGATGTCTAGGTATCGTAGCAATAGTGTTCTAATGCTTCTTAAAACGCGATATCGCATCTCATTTCTATGTTTCATGGTAAGATATAATATGATTTGCGAAGTGTTATGTATTCCTCGTCTACACTTCAAATGAATGTAAATGCGACACTTCCATGGTAGGAAATAGCGTCTGAAGATGTCTAGGTATCGTAGCAATAGAGTTCTAATGCTTCTTAAAACGCGTTATCGCATCTCATTTCTATGTTTCATGGTAAGATATAACATGATTTGCGAAGTGTTATGTATACCTCGTCTACACTTCAAATGAATGTAAATGCGACACTTCCTTGCATGGAAATAGCGTTTGCTGATGTCTACGTATCGTAGCAATAGATTTCTGATGCTCCTTAAGACGCGATATCGCATCTCATTTCTATGTTTCATGGTAAGATATAATATGATTTGCGAAGTGTTATGTATTCCTCGTCTACACTTCAAATGAATGTGACTGCCACACTTCCTCGCTAGGAAATAGCGTTTGCAGACGTCTACGTATCGTAGCAATAGATTTCTAATGCTTCTTAAAACGCGATATCGCATCTCATTTCTATGTTTCATGGTAAGATATAATATGATTTGCGAAGTGTCATGTAGTCCTCGTCTACACTTCAAATGAATGTAAATGCGACACTTCTTTGCTAGGAAATAGCGTCTGCAGATGTCTAGGTATCGTAGCAATAGTGTGCTAATGCTTCTTAAAACGCGATATCGCATCTCATTTCTATGTTTCATGGTAGGATAAAATATGATTTGCGAAGTGTTATGTATTCCTCGTCTACACTTCAAATGAATGTAAATGCGACACTTCCTTGCAAGCAAATAGCGTTTGCAGATTTCTACGTGTCGTAGCAGTAGAGTTCTTATGATCTTAAAACGCGATATCGCATCTCATTTCTATGTTTCATTGTAAGATATAATATTATTTGCGAAGAGTTATCTATTCCTCGTCTACACTTCAAATGAATGTAAATGCGACACTTCCTTGCAAGGAAATAGCGTTTGCAGATGTCTACGTATCGTAGCAATAGATTTCTAGTGCTTCTTAAAACGCGATATCGCATCTCATTTCTATGTTTCATGGTAAGATATAATATGATTTGCCAAGTGTTATGTATTCCTCGTCTACACTTCAAATGAATGTAAATGCGACACTTCCTAGCAAGGAAATAGCGTTTGCAGATGTCTACGTATCGTAGCAATAGATTTCTAATGCATATTAAAACGCGATATCCCATCTCATTTCTATGTTTCATGGTGAGATATAATATGATTTGCGAAGTGTTATGTATTCCTCGTCTACACTTCAAATGAATGTAAATGCGACTCTTCCTAGCAAGGAAATAGCGTTTGCAGATGTCTACGTATCGTAGCAATAGATTTCTAATGCTTCTTAAAACGCGATATCGCATCTCATTTCTATGTTTCATGGTAAGATATAATATGATTTGGGAAGTGTTATGCATTCGCCGTCTACACTTCAAATGAATGTAAATGCGACACTTCCTTGCTAGGAAATAGCGTCTGCAGATGTCTAGGTATCGTAGCGATAGAGTTCTAATGCTTCTTAAAACGCGATATCGCATCTCATTTCTACGTTTCATGGTAAGATGTAATATGATTTGCGAAGTGTTATGTATTCCTCGTCTACACTTCAAATGAATGTAAATGCGACACTTCCTTGCAAGGAAATTGCGTTTGCAGATGGCTACGTATCGTAGCAATAGATTTCTAATGCTTCTTAAAACGCGATATCGCATCACATTTCTATGTTTCATGGTGAGATATAATATGATTTGCGAAGTGTCATGTATTCCCCGTCTACACTTCAAACGAATGTAAATGCGACACTTCCATGGTAGGAAATAGCGTCTGAAGATGTCTAGGTATCGTAGCAATAGAGTTCTAATGCTTCTTAAAACGCGATATCGCATCTCATTTCTATGTTTCATGGTAGGATATAATATTATTTGCGAAGTGTTATGTATTCCTCGTCTACACTTCAAATGAATGTAAATGCGACACTTCCTAGCAAGGGAATAGCGTTTGCAGATGTCTACGTATCGTAGCAATAGATTTCTAAAGCTTCTTAAAACGCGATATCGCATCTCATTTCCATGTTTCATGGTAAGATATAATATGATTTGCGAAGTGTCATGTAGTCCTCGTCTACACTTCAAATGAATGTAAATGCGACACTTCCTTCCTAGGAAATAGCGTCTGCAGATGTCTAGGTATCGTAGCAATAGTGTTCTAATGCTTCTTAAAACGCGATATCGCATCTCATTTCTATGTTTCATGGTAAGATATAATATGATTTGCGAAGTGTTATGTATTCCTCGTCTACACTTCAAATGAATGTAAATGCGACACTTCCATGGTAGGAAATAGCGTCTGAAGATGTCTAGGTATCGTAGCAATAGAGTTCTAATGCTTCTTAAAACGCGTTATCGCATCTCATTTCTATGTTTCATGGTAAGATATAATATGATTTGCGAAGTGTTATGTGTACCTCGTCTACACTTCAAATGAATGTAAATGCGACACTTCTTTGCTAGGAAATAGCGTCTGCAGATGTCTAGGTATCGTAGCAATAGTGTGCTAATGCTTCTTAAAACGCGATATCGCATCTCATTTCTATGTTTCATGGTAAGATAAAATATGATTTGCGAAGTGTTATGTATTCCTCGTCTACACTTCAAATGAATGTAAATGCGACACTTCCTTGCAAGCAAATAGCGTTTGCAGATTTCTACGTATCGTAGCAATAGAGTTCTTATGATCTTAAAACGCGATATCGCATCTCATTTCTATGTTTCATTGTAAGATATAATATTATTTGCGAAGAGTTATCTATTCCTCGTCTACACTTCAAATGAATGTAAATGCGACACTTCCTTGCAAGGAAATAGCGTTTGCAGATGTCTACGTATCGTAGCAATAGATTTCTAGTGCTTCTTAAAACGCGATATCGCATCTCATTTCTATGTTTCATGGTAAGATATAATATGATTTGCCAAGTGTTATGTATTCCTCGTCTACACTTCAAATGAATGTAAATGCGACACTTCCTAGCAAGGAAATAGCGTTTGCAGATGTCTACGTATCGTAGCAATAGATTTCTAATGCATATTAAAACGCGATATCGCATCTCATTTCTATGTTTCATGGTGAGATATAATATGATTTGCGAAGTGTTATGTATTCCTCGTCTACACTTCAAATGAATGTAAATGCGACTCTTCCTAGCAAGGAAATTGCGTTTGCAGATGTCTACGTATCGTAGCAATAGATTTCTAATGCTTCTTAAAACGCGATATCGCATCACATTTCTATGTTTCATGGTGAGATATAATATGATTTGCGAAGTGTCATGTATTCCCCGTCTACACTTCAAATGAATGTAAATGCGCCACTTCCTTGCAAGGAAATAGCGTTTGCAGATGTCTACGTATCGTAGCAATAGATATCTAATGCTTATTAAAATGCGATATCGCATCGCATTTCTATGTTTCATGGTAAGATAAAATATGATTTGCGAATTGTTATGTATTCCTCGTCTATACTTCAAATGAATGTAAATGCGAAACTTCTAGCAAGGAAATAGCGTTTGCAGATGTCTACGTATCGTAGCAATAGTGTTCTTATGATTCTCAAATCGCGATATCGCATCTCATTTCTATGTTTCATGGTAAGATATAATATGATTTGCGAAGTGTCATGTATTCCTCGTCTACACTTCAAATGAATGTAAATGCGACACTTCCTTGCTAGGAAATAGCGTCTGCAGATGTCCAGGCATCGTAGCAATAGAGTTCAAATGCTTCATAAAACGAGATATTGCATCTCATACCTATGTTTCATGATAAGATATAATACTCACTGCGAAGTGTTATGCATTCCTCGTCTACGATTCAAATGAATGTAAATGCGACACTTCCTTGCAAGGAAATAGCGTTTGCAGATGTCTACGTATCGTAGCAATAGAGTTTTTATGATCCTTAAAACGCGATATCGCATCTCATTTCTATGTTTCATGGTAAGATATAATATGATTTGCGAAGTGTTATGTATTCCTCGTCTACACTTCAAATGAATGTGAATGCGACACTTCCTCGCTAGGAAATAGCGATTGCAGATGTCTACGTATCGTAGGAACAGATTTCTAATGCTTCTTAAAACGCGATAATGCATCTCATTTCTATGTTTCATGGTAAGATATAATATGATTTGCGAAGTGTTATATACTCCTCGTCTACTCTTCAAATGAATGTAAATGCGACACATCCTTGCAAGGAAATAGCGTTTGCAGATTTCTACGTATCGTAGCAATAGAGTTCTTACGATTCTCAAAACGCGATATCGCATCTCATTTCTATGTTTCATGGTAAGATATAATATGATTTGCGAAGTGTTATGTATTCCTCGTCTACACTTCAAATGAATGTAAATGCGACACTTCCTTTCAAGGAAATAGCGTTTGCAGATTTCTACGTATCGTAGCAATAGATTTCTAATGCATCTTAAAACGCGATATCGCATCTCATTTCTATGTTTCGTGGTAAGATATAAAATGATTTGCGAAGTGTCATGTATTCCTCGTCTACACTTCAAATGAATGTAAATGCGACACTTCCTTGCAAGCAAATAGCGTTTGCAGATTTCTACGTATCGTAGCAATAGAGTTCTTATGATCTTAAAACGCGATATCGCATCTCATTTCTATGTTTCATTGTAAGATATAATATTATTTGCGAAGAGTTATCTATTCCTCGTCTACACTTCAAATGAATGTAAGTGCGACACTTCCCAGCAAGGAAATTGCGTTTGCAGATGTCTACGAATCGAAGCAATAGATTTCTAATGCTTCTTAAAACGCGATTTCGCATCTCATTTCTATGTTTCATGGTAAGATATAATACAATTTGCGACGTGTCATGTATTCCTCGCTTACACTTCAAATGAATGTAAATGCGACACTTCCTTGCTAGGAAATAGCGTCTGCAGATGTCTGGGTATTGTAGCAATAGAGTTCTAATGCTTCTTAAAACGCGATATCGCATCTCATTTCTATGTTTCACGGTAAGATATAATATGATTTGCGAAGTGTCATGTATTCCTCGTCTACACTTCAAATGAATGTAAATGCGACACTTCCTTGCTAGGAAATAGCGTCTGCAGATGTCCAGGCATCGTAGCAATAGAGTTCAAATGCTTCATAAAACGAGATATTGCATCTCATATCTATGTTTCATGATAAGATATAATACTCACTGCGAAGTGTTATGCATTCCTCGTCTACGATTCAAATGAATGTAAATGCGACACTTCCTTGCAAGGAAATAGCGTTTGCAGGTGTCTACGTATCGTAGCAATAGAGTTTTTATGAACCTTAAAACGCGATATCGCATCTCATTTCTACGTTTCATAGTAAGATATAATATGATTTGCGAAGGGTCATGTAGTCCTCGTCTACACTTCAAATGAATGCAAATGCGACACTTCCTTCCTAGGAAATAGCGTCTGCAGATGTCTAGGTATCGTAGCAATAGTGTTCTAATGCTTCTTAAAACGCGATATCGCATCTCATTTCTATGTTTCATGGTAAGATATAATATGATTTGCGAAGTGTTATGTATTCCTCGTCTACACTTCAAATGAATGTAAATGCGACACTTCCATGGTAGGAAATAGCGTCTGAAGATGTCTAGGTATCGTAGCAATAGAGTTCTAATGCTTCTTAAAACGCGTTATCGCATCTCATTTCTATGTTTCATGGTAAGATATAATATGACTTGCGAAGTGTCATGTAGTCCTCGTCTACACTTCAAATGAATGTAAATGCGACACTTCCTTCCTAGGAAATAGCGTCTGCAGATGTCTAGGTATCGTAGCAATAGTGTTCTAATGCTTCTTAAAACGCGATATCGCATCTCATTCCTATGTTTCATGGTAAGATATAATATGATTTGCGAAGTGTTATGTATTCCTCGTCTACACTTTAAATGAATGTAAATGCGACACTTCCATGGTAGGAAATAGCGTCTGAAGATGTCTAGGTATCGTAGCAATAGAGTTCTAATGCTTCTTAAAACGCGTTATCGCATCTCATTTCTATGTTTCATGGTAAGATATAACATGATTTGCGAAGTGTTATGTATTCCTCGTCTACACTTCAAATGAATGTAAATGCGACACATCCTTGCAAGGAAATAGCGTTTGCAGATGTCTACGTATCGTAGCAATAGATATCTAGTGCTTCTTAAAACGCGATATCGCATCTCATTTCTATGTTTCATGGTAAGATATAATATGATTTGCGAAGTGTTATGTTTTCCTCGTCTACACTTCAAATGAATGTAAATGCGACACTTCCTAGCAAGGGAATAGCGTTTGCAGATGTCTACGTATCGTAGCAATAGATTTCTAATGCTTCTTAAATCGCGATATCGCATCTCATTTCTATGTTTCATGGTAAGATATAATATGATTTGCGAAGTGTCATGTAGTCCTCGTCTACACTTCAAATGAATGTAAATGCGACACTTCCCAGCAAGGAAATTGCGTTTGCAGATGTCTACGTATCGTAGCAATAGATTTCTAATGCTTCTTAAAACGCGATATCGCATCTCATTTCTATGTTTCATGGTAAGATATAATATGATTTGCGACGTGTCATGTATTCCTCGCTTTCACTACAAATGAATGTAAATGCGACACTTCCTTGCTAGGAAATAGCGTTTGCAGATGTCTACGTATCGTAGCAATAGATTTCTAGTGCTTCTTAAAACGCGATATCGCATCTCATTTCTATGTTTCATGGTAAGATATAATATGATTTGCGATGTGTTATGCATTCCTCGTCCACGATTCAAATGAATGTAAATGCGACACTTCCTTGCAAGGAAATAGCGTTTGCAGATGTCTACGTATCGTAGCAATAGATTTCTAATGCTTCTTAAAACGCGATATCGCATCTCATTTCTATGTTTCATGGTAAGATATAATATGATTTGCGAAGTTTTATATATTCCTCGTCTACACTTCAAATGAATGTAAATGCGGCACATCCTTGCAAGGAAATAGCGTTTGCAGATTTCTACGTATCGTAGCAATAGTGTTCTTATGATTCTCAAATCGCGATATCGCATCTCATTTCTATGTTTCATGGTAAGATAAAATATGATTTGCGAAGTGTTATATATTCCTCGTCTACTCTTCAAATGAATGTAAATGCGACACATCCTTGCAAGGAAATAGCGTTTGCAGATTTCTACGTATCGTAGCAATAGAGTTCTTACGATTCTCAAAACGCGATATCGCATCTCATTTCTATGTTTCATGGTAAGATATAATATGGTTTGCGAAGTGTTATGTATTCCTCGTCTACACTTCAAATGAATGTAAATGCGACACTTCCTTTCAAGGAAATAGCGTTTGCAGATTTCTACGTATCGTAGCAATAGATTTCTAATGCTTCTTAAAACGCGATATCGCATCTCATTTCTATGTTTCATGGTAAGATATAATATGATTTGCGAAGTGCTATGTATTCCTCGTCTACACTTCGAATGAATGTAAATGCGACACTTCCTTGCAAGGAAATTGCGTTCGCAGATGTCTACGTATCGTAGCAATAGATTTCTTATGCTTCTTAAAACGCGATATCGCATTTCATTTCTATGTTTCATGGTAAGATATAATATGATTTGCGAAGTGCTATGTATTCCTCGTCTACACTTCGATTGAATGTAAATGCGACACTTCCTTGCAAGGAAATAGCGTTTGCAGATGTCTATGTATCGTAGCAATGGAGTTCTTATGATTCTTAAAACGCGATATCGCATCTCAATTCTATGTTTCATGGTAAGATATAATATGATTTGCGAAGTGTCATGTATTCCTCGACTACACTTCAAATGAATGTAAATGCGACACTTCCTTGCTTGGAAATAGCGTCTGCAGATGTCTGGGTATCGTAGCAATAGAGTTCTAATGCTTCTTAAAACGCGATATCGCAACTCATTTCTATGTTTCATGGTGAGATATAATATGATTTGCGAAGTGTTATGTATTTCTCGTTTACACTTCAAATGAATGTGAATGCCACACTTCCTCGCTAGGAAATAGCGTTTGCAGACGTCTACGTATCGTAGCAATAGATTTCTAATGCTTCTTAAAATGCGATATCGCATCTCATTCCTATGTTTCACGGTAAGATATAATATGATTTGCGAAGTGTTATGTATTCCTCGTCTACACTTCAAATGAATGTAAATGCGACACATCCTTGCAAGGAAATAGCGTTTGCAGATTTCAACGTATCGTAGCAATAGTGTTCCTATGATTCTTAAAACGCGATATCGCATCTCATTTCTATGTTTCATGGTAAGATATAATATTATTTGCGAAGTGTTATGTATTCCTCGTCTACACTTCAAATGAATGTAAATGCGACACTTCCTAGCAAGGAAATTGCGTTTGCAGATGTCTACGTATAGTAGCAATAGATTTCTAATGCTTCTTAAAACGCGATATCGCTTCTCATTTCTATGTTTCATGGTAAGATATAATATGATTTGCGAAGTGTCATGTATTCCTCGTCTACACTTCAAATGAATGTAAATGCGACACTTCCTTGCTAGGAAATAGCGTCTGCAGATGTCTAGGTATCGTAGCAATAGAGTTCTAATGCTTCTTAAAACGCGATATCGCATCTCATTTCTATGTTTCATGGTAAGATATAATATGATTTGCGAAGTGTCATGTATTCCTCGTCTACACTTCAAATGAATGCAAATGCGACACTTGCTTGCTAGGAAATAGCGTTTGCAGATTTCTACGTATCGTAGCAATAGAGTACTTATGATTCTTAAAACTCGTTATCGCATCTCATTTCTATGTTTCATGGTAAGATATAATATTATTTGCGAAGTGTTATGTATTCCTCGTCTACACTTCAAATGAATGTAAATGCGACACTTCCTAGCAAGGAAATTGCGTTTGCAGATGTCTACGTATCGTAGCAATAAATTACTAATGCTTCTTAAAACGCGATATCGCATCTCATTTCTATGTTTCATGGTAGGATATAATATGATTTGCGAAGTGTCATGTATTCCTCGACTACACTTCGAATGAATGTAAATGCGACACTTCCTAGCAAGGAAATTGCGTTTGCAGATGTCTACGTATAGTAGCAATAGATTTCTAATGCTTCTTAAAACGCGATATCGCTTCTCATTTCTATGTTTCATGGTAAGATATAATATGATTTGCGAAGTGTCATGTATTCCTCGTCTACACTTCAAATGAATGTAAATGCGACACTTCCTTGCTAGGAAATAGCGTCTGCAGATGTCTAGGTATCGTAGCAATAGAGTTCTAATGCTTCTTAAAACGCGATATCGCATCTCATTTCTATGTTTCATGGTAAGATATAATATGATTTGCGAAGTGTCATGTATTCCTCGTCTACACTTCAAATGAATGTAAATGCGACACTTGCTTGCTAGGAAATAGCGTTTGCAGATTTCTACGTATCGTAGCAATAGAGTTCTTATGATTCTTAAAACTCGTTATCGCATCTCATTTCTATGTTTCATGGTAAGATATAATATTATTTGCGAAGTGTTATGTATTCCTCGTCTACACTTCAAATGAATGTAAATGCGACACTTCCTAGCAAGGAAATTGCGTTTGCAGATGTCTATGTATCGTAGCAATGGAGTTCTTATGATTCTTATAACGCGATATCGCATCTCAATTCTATGTTTCATGGTAAGATATAATATTATTTGCGAAGTGTTATGTATTCCTCGTCTACACTTCAAATGAATGTAAGTGCGACACTTCCTTGCAAGGAAATTGCGTTTGCAGATGTCTACGTATCGTAGCAATAGATTTCTAGTGCTTCTTAAAACGCGATATCGAATCTCATTTCTATGTTTCATGGTAAGATATAATATGATTTGCGAAGTGTCATGTATTCCTCGCCTACACTTCAAATGAATGTAAATGCGACACTTCCTTGCTAGGAAATAGCGTCTGCAGATGTCTGGGTATCGTAGCAATAGAATTCTAATGCTTCATAAAACGAGATATTGCATCTCATATCTTTGTTTCATGATAAGATATAATACTCACTGCGAAGTGTTATGCATTCCTCGTCTACGATTCAAATGAATGTAAATGTGACACTTCCTTGCAAGGAAATAGCGTTTGCAGATGTCTACGTATCGTAGCAATAGAGTTTTTATGATCCTTAAAACGCGATATCGCATCTCATTTCTATGTTTCATGGTAAGATATAATGTGATTTGCGAAGTGTTGTGTATTCCTCGTCTACACTTCAAATGAATGTGAATGCGAATCTTCCTCGCTAGGAAATAGCGTTTGCAGATGTCTACGTATCGTAGCAATAGATTTCTAATGCTTCTTAAAACGCGATAATGCATCTCATTTCTATGTTTCATGGTAAGATATAATATGATTTGCGAAGTGTTATATATTCCTCGTCTACTCTTCAAATGAATGTAAATGCGACACATCCTTGCAAGGAAATAGCGTTTGCAGATTTCTACGTATCGTAGCAATAGAGTTCTTACGATTCTCAAAACGCGATATCGCATTTCATTTCTATGTTTCATGGTAAGATATAATATGATTTGCGAAGTGTTATGTATTCCTCGTCTACACTTCAAATGAATGTAAATGCGACACTTCCTTTCAAGGAAATAGCGTTTGCAGATTTCTACGTATCGTAGCAATAGATTTCTAATGCTTCTTAAAACGCGTTATCGCATCTCATTTCTATGTTTCATGGTAAGATATAACATGATTTGCGAAGTGTTATGTATTCCTCGTCTACACTTCAAATGAATGTAAATGCGACACATCCTTGCAAGGAAATAGCGTTTGCAGATGTCTACGTATCGTAGCAATAGATATCTAGTGCTTCTTAAAACGCGATATCGCATCTCATTTCTATGTTTCATGGTAAGATATAATATGATTTGCGAAGTGTTATGTTTTCCTCGTCTACACTTCAAATGAATGTAAATGCGACACTTCCTAGCAAGGGAATAGCGTTTGCAGATGTCTACGTATCGTAGCAATAGATTTCTAATGCTTCTTAAATCGCGATATCGCATCTCATTTCTATGTTTCATGGTAAGATATAATATGATTTGCGAAGTGTCATGTAGTCCTCGTCTACACTTCAAATGAATGTAAATGCGACACTTCCCAGCAAGGAAATTGCGTTTGCAGATGTCTACGTATCGTAGCAATAGATTTCTAATGCTTCTTAAAACGCGATATCGCATCTCATTTCTATGTTTCATGGTAAGATATAATATGATTTGCGAAGTGCTATGTATTCCTCGTCTACACTTCGAATGAATGTAAATGCGACACTTCCTTGCAAGGAAATTGCGTTCGCAGATGTCTACGTATCGTAGCAATAGATTTCTTATGCTTCTTAAAACGCGATATCGCATTTCATTTCTATGTTTCATGGTAAGATATAATATGATTTGCGAAGTGCTATGTATTCCTCGTCTACACTTCGATTGAATGTAAATGCGACACTTCCTTGCAAGGAAATAGCGTTTGCAGATGTCTATGTATCGTAGCAATGGAGTTCTTATGATTCTTAAAACGCGATATCGCATCTCAATTCTATGTTTCATGGTAAGATATAATATGATTTGCGAAGTGTCATGTATTCCTCGACTACACTTCAAATGAATGTAAATGCGACACTTCCTTGCTTGGAAATAGCGTCTGCAGATATCTGGGTATCGTAGCAATAGAGTTCTAATGCTTCTTAAAACGCGATATCGCAACTCATTTCTATGTTTCATGGTGAGATATAATATGATTTGCGAAGTGTTATGTATTTCTCGTTTACACTTCAAATGAATGTGAATGCCACACTTCCTCGCTAGGAAATAGCGTTTGCAGACGTCTACGTATCGTAGCAATAGATTTCTAATGCTTCTTAAAATGCGATATCGCATCTCATTCCTATGTTTCACGGTAAGATATAATATGATTTGCGAAGTGTTATGTATTCCTCGTCTACACTTCAAATGAATGTAAATGCGACACATCCTTGCAAGGAAATAGCGTTTGCAGATTTCAACGTATCGTAGCAATAGTGTTCTTATGATACTTAAAACGCGATATCGCATCTCATTTCTATGTTTCATGGTAAGATATAATATTATTTCCGAAGTGTTATGTATTCCTCGTCTACACTTCAAATGAATGTAAATGCGACACTTCCTAGCAAGGAAATTGCGTTTGCAGATGTCTACGTATAGTAGCAATAGATTTCTAATGCTTCTTAAAACGCGATATCGCTTCTCATTTCTATGTTTCATGGTAAGATATAATATGATATGCGAAGTGTCATGTATTCCTCGTCTACACTTCAAATGAATGTAAATGCGACACTTCCTTGCTAGGAAATAGCGTCTGCAGATGTCTAGGTATCGTAGCAATAGAGTTCTAATGCTTCTTAAAACGCGATATCGCATCTCATTTCTATGTTTCATGGTAAGATATAATATGATTTGCGAAGTGTCATGTATTCCTCGTCTACACTTCAAATGAATGCAAATGCGACACTTGCTTGCTAGGAAATAGCGTTTGCAGATTTCTACGTATCGTAGCAATAGAGTTCTTATGATTCTTAAAACTCGTTATCGCATCTCATTTCTATGTTTCATGGTAAGATATAATATTATTTGCGAAGTGTTATGTATTCCTCGTCTACACTTCAAATGAATGTAAATGCGACACTTCCTAGCAAGGAAATTGCGTTTGCAGATGTCTATGTATCGTAGCAATGGAGTTCTTATGATTCTTATAACGCGATATCGCATCTCAATTCTATGTTTCATGGTAAGATATAATATTATTTGCGAAGTGTTATGTATTCCTCGTCTACACTTCAAATGAATGTAAGTGCGACACTTCCTTGCAAGGAAATTGCGTTTGCAGATGTCTACGTATCGTAGCAATAGATTTCTAGTGCTTCTTAAAACGCGATATCGAATCTCATTTCTATGTTTCATGGTAAGATATAATATGATTTGCGAAGTGTCATGTATTCCTCGCCTACACTTCAAATGAATGTAAATGCGACACTTCCTTGCTAGGAAATAGCGTCTGCAGATGTCTGGGTATCGTAGCAATAGAATTCTAATGCTTCATAAAACGAGATATTGCATCTCATATCTTTGTTTCATGATAAGATATAATACTCACTGCGAAGTGTTATGCATTCCTCGTCTACGATTCAAATGAATGTAAATGTGACACTTCCTTGCAAGGAAATAGCGTTTGCAGATGTCTACGTATCGTAGCAATAGAGTTTTTATGATCCTTAAAACGCGATATCGCATCTCATTTCTATGTTTCATGGTAAGATATAATGTGATTTGCGAAGTGTTGTGTATTCCTCGTCTACACTTCAAATGAATGTGAATGCGAATCTTCCTCGCTAGGAAATAGCGTTTGCAGATGTCTACGTATCGTAGCAATAGATTTCTAATGCTTCTTAAAACGCGATAATGCATCTCATTTCTATGTTTCATGGTAAGATATAATATGATTTGCGAAGTGTTATATATTCCTCGTCTACTCTTCAAATGAATGTAAATGCGACACATCCTTGCAAGGAAATAGCGTTTGCAGATTTCTACGTATCGTAGCAATAGAGTTCTTACGATTCTCAAAACGCGATATCGCATCTCATTTCTATGTTTCATGGTAAGATATAATATGATTTGCGAAGTGTTATGTATTCCTCGTCTACACTTCAAATGAATGTAAATGCGACACTTCCTTTCAAGGAAATAGCGTTTGCAGATTTCTACGTATCGTAGCAATAGATTTCTAATGCTTCTTAAAACGCGATATCGCATCTCATTTCTATGTTTCATGGTAAGATATAATATGATTTGCGAAGTGCTATGTATTCCTCGACTACACTTCAAATGAATGTAAATGCGACACTTCCTTGCTTGGAAATAGCGTCTGCAGATGTCTGGGTATCGTAGCAATAGAGTTCTAATGCTTCTTAAAACGCGATATCGCAACTCATTTCTATGTTTCATGGTGAGATATAATATGATTTGCGAAGTGTTATGTATTCCTCGTTTACACTTCAAATGAATGTGAATGCCACATTTCCTCGCTAGGAAATAGCGTTTGCAGACGTCTACGTATCGTAGCAATAGATTTCTAATGCTTCTTAAAACGCGATATCGCATCTCATTTCTATGTTTCACAGTAAGATATAATATGATTTGCGAAGTGTTATATATTCCTCGTCTACACTTCAAGTGAATGTAAATGCGACACATCCTTGCAAGGAAATAGCGTTTGCAGATTTCTACGTATCGTAGCAATAGATTTCTTACGATTCTCAAAACGCGATATCGCATCTCATTTCTATGTTTCATGGTAAGATATAATACGATTTGCGAAGTGTTATGTATTCCTCGTCTACACTTCAAATGAATGTAAATGCCTACACTTCCTTTCAAGGAAATGGCGTTTCCAGATTTCAACGTATCGTAGCAATAGTGTTCTTATGATTCTTAAAACGCGATATCGCATCTCATTTCTATGTTTCATGGTAAGATATAATATTATATGCGAAGTGTTATGTAATCCTCGTCTACACTTCAAATGAATGTAAATGCGACACTTCCTAGCAAGGAAATTGCGTTTGCAGATGTCTACGTATAGTAGCAATAGATTTCTAATGCTTCTTAAAACGCGATATCGCTTCTCATTTCTATGTTTCATGGTAAGATATAATATGATTTGCGAAGTGTCATGTATTCCTCGTCTACACTTCAAATGAATGTAAATGCGACACTTGCTTGCTAGGAAATAGCGTTTGCAGATTTCTACGTATCGTAGCAATAGAGTTCTTATGATTCTTAAAACTCGTTATCGCATCTCATTTCTATGTTTCATGGTAAGATATAATATTATTTGCGAAGTGTTATGTATTCCTCGTCTACACTTCAAATGAATGTAAATGCGACACTTCCTAGCAAGGAAATTGCGTTTGCAGATGTCTACGTATCGTAGCAATAAATTACTAATGCTTCTTAAAACGCGATATCGCATCTCATTTCTATGTTTCATGGTAGGATATAATATGATTTGCGAAGTGTCATGTATTCCTCGACTACACTTCGAATGAATGTAAATGCGACACTTCCTTGCAAGGAAATTGCGTTTGCAGATGTCTACGTATCGTAGCAATAGATTTCTAGTGCTTCTTAAAACGCGATATCGAATCTCATTTCTATGTTTCATGGTAAGATATAATATGATTTGCGAAGTGTCATGTATTCCTCGCCTACACTTCAAATGAATGTAAATGCGACACTTCCTTGCTAGGAAATAGCGTCTGCAGATGTCTGGGTATCGTAGCAATAGAGTTCTAATGCTTCTTAAAACGCGATATCGCAACTCATTTCTATGTTTCATGGTGAGATATAATATGATTTGCGAAGTGTTATGTATTCCTCGTTTACACTTCAAATGAATGTGAATGCCACACTTCCTCGCTAGGAAATAGCGTTTGCAGACGTCTACGTATCGTAGGAATAGATTTCTAATGCTTCTTAAAAATCGATATCGCATCTCATTTCTATGTTTCATGGTAAGATATAATATGATTTGCGAAGTGCTATGTATTCCTCGTCTACACTTCGAATGAATGTAAATGCGACACTTCCTTGCAAGGAAATAGCGTTTGCAGATGTCTATGTATCGTAGCAATGGAGTTCTTATGATTCTTAAAACGCGATATCGCATCTCAATTCTATGTTTCATGGTAAGATATAATATGATTTGCGAAGTGTTATGTATTCCTCGTCTACACTTCAAATGAATGTAAATGCGACACTTCCTTGCAAGGAAATAGCGTTTGCAGATGTCTACGTATCGTAGCAATAGATTTCTAATGCTTCTTAAAACGCGATATCGCATTTCATTTCTATGTTTCATGGTAAGATATAATATTATTTGCGAAGTGTTATGTATTCCTCGTCTACACTTCAAATGAATGTAAATGCGACACTTCCTTGCTAGGAAATAGCGTCTGCAGATGTCTAGGTATCGTAGCAATAGAGTTCAAATGCTTCATAAAACGAGATATTGCATCTCATATCTATGTTTCATGATAAGATATAATACTCACTGCGAAGTGTTATGCATTCCTCGTCTACGATTCAAATGAATGTAAATGCGACACTTCCTTGCAAGGATATAGCGTTTGCAGATGTCTACGTATCGTAGCAATAGAGTTTTTGTGATCCTTAAAACGCGATATCGCATCTCATTTCTATGTTTCATGGTAAGATATAATGTGATTTGCGAAGTGTTATGTATTCCTCGTCTACACTTCAAATGAATGTGAATGCGACACTTCCTCGCTAGGAAATAGCGTTTGCAGATGTCTAGGTATCGTAGCAATAGAGTTCTAATGCTTCTTAAAACGCGATATCGCATCTCATTTCTATGTTTCATGGTAAGATATAATATGATTTGCGAAGTGCTATGTATTCCTCGTCTACACTTCGAATGAATGTAAATGCGACACTTCCTTGCAAGGAAATTGCGTTCGCAGATGTCTACGTATCGTAGCAATAGATTTCTTATGCTTCTTAAAACGCGATATCGCATTTCATTTCTATGTTTCATGGTAAGATATAATATGATTTGCGAAGTGCTATGTATTCCTCGTCTACACTTCGATTGAATGTAAATGCGACACTTCCTTGCAAGGAAATAGCGTTTGCAGATGTCTATGTATCGTAGCAATGGAGTTCTTATGATTCTTAAAACGCGATATCGCATCTCAATTCTATGTTTCATGGTAAGATATAATATGATTTGCGAAGTGTCATGTATTCCTCGACTACACTTCAAATGAATGTAAATGCGACACTTCCTTGCTTGGAAATAGCGTCTGCAGATGTCTGGGTATCGTAGCAATAGAGTTCTAATGCTTCTTAAAACGCGATATCGCAACTCATTTCTATGTTTCATGGTGAGATATAATATGATTTGCGAAGTGTTATGTATTTCTCGTTTACACTTCAAATGAATGTGAATGCCACACTTCCTCGCTAGGAAATAGCGTTTGCAGACGTCTACGTATCGTAGCAATAGATTTCTAATGCTTCTTAAAACGCGATATCGCATCTCATTCCTATGTTTCACGGTAAGATATAATATGATTTGCGAAGTGTTATATATTCCTCGTCTACACTTCAAATGAATGTAAATGCGACACATCCTTGCAAGGAAATAGCGTTTGCAGATTTCTACGTATCGTAGCAATAGAGTTCTTACGATTCTCAAAACGCGATATCGCATCTCATTTCTATGTTTCATGGTAAGATATAATATGATTTGCGAAGTGTTATGTATTCCTCGTCTACACTTCAAATGAATGTAAATGCGACACTTCCTTTCAAGGAAATAGCGTTTGCAGATTTCTACGTATCGTAGCAATAGATTTCTAATGCTTCTTAGAACGCGATATCGCATCTCATTTCTATGTTTCATGGTAAGATATAATATGATTTGCGAAGTGCTATGTATTCCTCGACTACACTTCAAATGAATGTAAATGCGACACTTCCTTGCTTGGAAATAGCGTCTGCAGATGTCTGGGTATCGTAGCAATAGAGTTCTAATGCTTCTTAAAACGCGATATCGCAACTCATTTCTATGTTTCATGGTGAGATATAATATGATTTGCGAAGTGTTATGTATTCCTCGTTTACACTTCAAATGAATGTGAATGCCACACTTCCTCGCTAGGAAATAGCGTTTGCAGACGTCTACGTATCGTAGCAATAGATTTTTAATGCTTCTTAAAACGCGATATCGCATCTCATTTCTATGTTTCACAGTAAGATATAATATGATTTGCGAAGTGTTATATATTCCTCGTCTACACTTCAAATGAATGTAAATGCGACACATCCTTGCAAGGAAATAGCGTTTGCAGATTTCTACGTATCGTAGCAATAGATTTCTTACGATTCTCAAAACGCGATATCGCATCTCATTTCTATGTTTCATGGTAAGATATAATACGATTTGCGAAGTGTTATGTATTCCTCGTCTACACTTCAAATGAATGTAAATGCCTACACTTCCTTTCAAGGAAATGGCGTTTCCAGATTTCAACGTATCGTAGCAATAGTGTTCTTATGATTCTTAAAACGCGATATCGCATCTCATTTCTATGTTTCATGGTAAGATATAATATTATATGCGAAGTGTTATGTATTCCTCGTCTACACTTCAAATGAATGTAAATGCGACACTTCCTAGCAAGGAAATTGCGTTTGCAGATGTCTACGTATAGTAGCAATAGATTTCTAATGCTTCTTAAAACGCGATATCGCTTCTCATTTCTATGTTTCATGGTAAGATATAATATGATTTGCGAAGTGTCATGTATTCCTCGTCTACACTTCAAATGAATGTAAATGCGACACTTGCTTGCTAGGAAATAGCGTTTGCAGATTTCTACGTATCGTAGCAATAGAGTTCTTATGATTCTTAAAACTCGTTATCGCATCTCATTTCTATGTTTCATGGTAAGATATAATATTATTTGCGAAGTGTTATGTATTCCTCGTCTACACTTCAAATGAATGTAAATGCGACACTTCCTAGCAAGGAAATTGCGTTTGCAGATGTCTACGTATCGTAGCAATAAATTACTAATGCTTCTTAAAACGCGATATCGCATCTCATTTCTATGTTTCATGGTAGGATATAATATGATTTGCGAAGTGTCATGTATTCCTCGACTACACTTCGAATGAATGTAAATGCGACACTTCCTTGCAAGGAAATTGCGTTTGCAGATGTCTACGTATCGTAGCAATAGATTTCTAGTGCTTCTTAAAACGCGATATCGAATCTCATTTCTATGTTTCATGGTAAGATATAATATGATTTGCGAAGTGTCATGTATTCCTCGCCTACACTTCAAATGAATGTAAATGCGACACTTCCTTGCTAGGAAATAGCGTCTGCAGATGTCTGGGTATCGTAGCAATAGAGTTCTAATGCTTCTTAAAACGCGATATCGCAACTCATTTCTATGTTTCATGGTGAGATATAATATGATTTGCGAAGTGTTATGTATTCCTCGTTTACACTTCAAATGAATGTGAATGCCACACTTCCTCGCTAGGAAATAGCGTTTGCAGACGTCTACGTATCGTAGGAATAGATTTCTAATGCTTCTTAAAAATCGATATCGCATCTCATTTCTATGTTTCATGGTAAGATATAATATGATTTGCGAAGTGCTATGTATTCCTCGTCTACACTTCGAATGAATGTAAATGCGACACTTCCTTGCAAGGAAATAGCGTTTGCAGATGTCTATGTATCGTAGCAATGGAGTTCTTATGATTCTTAAAACGCGATATCGCATCTCAATTCTATGTTTCATGGTAAGATATAATATGATTTGCGAAGTGTTATGTATTCCTCGTCTGCACTTCAAATGAATGTAAATGCGACACTTCCTTGCAAGGAAATAGCGTTTGCAGATGTCTACGTATCGTAGCAATAGATTTCTAATGCTTCTTAAAACGCGATATCGCATTTCATTTCTATGTTTCATGGTAAGATATAATATTATTTGCGAAGTGTTATGTATTCCTCGTCTACACTTCAAATGAATGTAAATGCGACACTTCCTTGCTAGGAAATAGCGTCTGCAGATGTCTAGGTATCGTAGCAATAGAGTTCAAATGCTTCATAAAACGAGATATTGCATCTCATATCTATGTTTCATGATAAGATATAATACTCACTGCGAAGTGTTATGCATTCCTCGTCTACGATTCAAATGAATGTAAATGCGACACTGCCTTGCAAGGATATAGCGTTTGCAGATGTCTACGTATCGTAGCAATAGAGTTTTTATGATCCTTAAAACGCGATATCGCATCTCATTTCTATGTTTCATGGTAAGATATAATGTGATTTGCGAAGTGTTATGTATTCCTCGTCTACACTTCAAATGAATGTGAATGCGACACTTCCTCGCTAGGAAATAGCGTTTGCAGATGTCTAGGTATCGTAGCAATAGAGTTCTAATGCTTCTTAAAACGCGATATCGCATCTCATTTCTATGTTTCATGGTAAGATATAATATGATTTGCGAAGTGCTATGTATTCCTCGTCTACACTTCGAATGAATGTAAATGCGACACTTCCTTGCAAGGAAATTGCGTTCGCAGATGTCTACGTATCGTAGCAATAGATTTCTTATGCTTCTTAAAACGCGATATCGCATTTCATTTCTATGTTTCATGGTAAGATATAATATGATTTGCGAAGTGCTATGTATTCCTCGTCTACACTTCGATTGAATGTAAATGCGACACTTCCTTGCAAAGGAAATAGCGTTTGCAGATGTCTATGTATCGTAGCAATGGAGTTCTTATGATTCTTAAAACGCGATATCGCATCTCAATTCTATGTTTCATGGTAAGATATAATATGATTTGCGAAGTGTCATGTATTCCTCGACTACACTTCAAATGAATGTAAATGCGACACTTCCTTGCTTGGAAATAGCGTCTGCAGATGTCTGGGTATCGTAGCAATAGAGTTCTAATGCTTCTTAAAACGCGATATCGCAACTCATTTCTATGTTTCATGGTGAGATATAATATGATTTGCGAAGTGTTATGTATTTCTCGTTTACACTTCAAATGAATGTGAATGCCACACTTCCTCGCTAGGAAATAGCGTTTGCAGACGTCTACGTATCGTAGCAATAGATTTCTAATGCTTCTTAAAACGCGATATCGCATCTCATTCCTATGTTTCACGGTAAGATATAATATGATTTGCGAAGTGTTATATATTCCTCGTCTACACTTCAAATGAATGTAAATGCGACACATCCTTGCAAGGAAATAGCGTTTGCAGATTTCTACGTATCGTAGCAATAGAGTTCTTACGATTCTCAAAACGCGATATCGCATCTCATTTCTATGTTTCATGGTAAGATATAATATGATTTGCGAAGTGTTATGTATTCCTCGTCTACACTTCAAATGAATGTAAATGCGACACTTCCTTTCAAGGAAATAGCGTTTGCAGATTTCAACGTATCGTAGCAATAGTGTTCTTATGATTCTTAAAACGCGATATCGCATCTCATTTCTATGTTTCATGGTAAGATATAATATTATTTGCGAAGTGTTATGTATTCCTCGTCTACACTTCAAATGAATGTAAATGCGACACTTCCTAGCAAGGAAATTGCGTTTGCAGATGTCTACGTATAGTAGCAATAGATTTCTAATGCTTCTTAAAACGCGATATCGCTTCTCATTTCTATGTTTCATGGTAAGATATAATATGATTTGCGAAGTGTCATGTATTCCTCGTCTACACTTCAAATGAATGTAAATGCGACACTTCCTTGCTAGGAAATAGCGTCTGCAGATGTCTAGGTATCATAGCAATAGAGTTCTAATGCTTCTTAAAACGCGATATCGCATCTCATTTCTATGTTTCATGGTAAGATATAATATGATTTGCGAAGTGTCATGTATTCCTCGTCTACACTTCAAATGAATGTAAATGCGACACTTGCTTGCTAGGAAATAGCGTTTGCAGATGTCTAGGTATCGTAGCAATAGAGTTCTTATGATTCTTAAAACTCGTTATCGCATCTCATTTCTATGTTTCATGGTAAGATATAATATTATTTGCGAAGTGTTATGTATTCCTCGTCTACACTTCAAATGAATGTAAATGCGACACTTCCTAGCAAGGAAATTGCGTTTGCAGATGTCTACGTATCGTAGCAATAAATTACTAATGCTTCTTAAAACGCGATATCGCATCTCATTTCTATGTTTCATGGTAAGATATAATATGATTTGCGAAGTGTCATGTATTCCTCGTCTACACTTCAAATGAATGTAAATGCGACACTTGCTTGCTAGGAAATAGCGTTTGCAGATTTCTACGTATCGTAGCAATAGAGTTCTTATGATTCTTAAAACTCGTTATCGCATCTCATTTCTATGTTTCATGGTAAGATATAATATTATTTGCGAAGTGTTATGTATTCCTCGTCTACACTTCAAATGAATGTAAATGCGACACTTCCTAGCAAGGAAATTGCGTTTGCAGATGTCTACGTATCGTAGCAATAAATTACTAATGCTTCTTAAAACGCGATATCGCATCTCATTTCTATGTTTCATGGTAGGATATAATATGATTTGCGAAGTGTCATGTATTCCTCGACTACACTTCGAATGAATGCAAATGCGACACTTCCTTGCAAGGAAATTGCGTTTGCAGATGTCTACGTATCGTAGCAATAGATTTCTAGTGCTTCTTAAAACGCGATATCGAATCTCATTTCTATGTTTCATGGTAAGATATAATATGATTTGCGAAGTGTCATGTATTCCTCGCCTACACTTCAAATGAATGTAAATGCGACACTTCCTTGCTAGGAAATAGCGTCTGCAGATGTCTGGGTATCGTAGCAATAGAGTTCTAATGCTTCTTAAAACGCGATATCGCAACTCATTTCTATGTTTCATAGTGAGATATAATATGATTTGCGAAGTGTTATGTATTCCTCGTTTACACTTCAAATGAATGTGAATGCCACACTTCCTCGCTAGGAAATAGCGTTTGCAGATGTCTACGTATCGTAGCAATAGATTTCTAATGCTTCTTAAAACGCGATATCGCAACTCATTTCTATGTTTCATGGTAAGATATAATATGATTTGCGAAGTGTTATGTATTCCTCGTCTACACTTCAAATGAATGTAAATGCGACACTTCCTCGCTAGGAAATAGCGTTTGCAGACGTCTACGTATCGTAGCAATAGATTTCTAATGCTTCTTAAAACGCGATATCGCATCTCATTTCTATGTTTCACGGTAAGATATAATATGATTTGCGAAGTGTTATATATTCCTCGTCTACACTTCAAATGAATGTAAATGCGACACATCCTTGCAAGGAAATAGCGTTTGCAGATTTCTACGTATCGTAGCAATAGGGTTCTTACGATTCTCAAAACGCGGTATCGCATCTCATTTCTATGTTTCATGGTAAGATATAATATGATTTGCGAAGTGTTATGTATTCCTCGTCTACACTTCAAATGAATGTAAATGCGACACTTCCTTTCAAGGAAATAGCGTTTGCAGATTTCAACGTATCGTAGCAATAGTGTTCTTATGATTCTTAAAACGCGATATCGCATCTCATTTCTATGTTTCATGGTAAGATATAATATTATTTGCGAAGTGTTATGTATTCCTCGTCTACACTTCAAATGAATGTAAATGCGACACTTCCTAGCAAGGAAATTGCGTTTGCAGATGTCTACGTATAGTAGCAATAGATTTCTAATGCTTCTTAAAACGCGATATCGCTTCTCATTTCTATGTTTCATGGTAAGATATAATATGATTTGCGAAGTGTCATGTATTCCTCGTCTACACTTCAAATGAATGTAAATGCGACACTTCCTTGCTAGGAAATTGCGTCTGCAGATGTCTAGGTATCGTAGCAATAGAGTTCTAATGCTTCTTAAAACGCGATATCGCATCTCATTTCTATGTTTCATGGTAAGATATAATATGATTTGCGAAGTGTCATGTATTCCTCGTCTACACTTCAAATGAATGTAAATGCGACACTTGCTTGCTAGGAAATAGCGTTTGCAGATGTCTAGGTATCGTAGCAATAGAGTTCTTATGATTCTTAAAACTCGTTATCGCATCTCATTTCTATGTTTCATGGTAAGATATAATATTATTTGCGAAGTGTTATGTATTCCTCGTCTACACTTCAAATGAATGTAAATGCGACACTTCCTAGCAAGGAAATTGCGTTTGCAGATGTCTACGTATCGTAGCAATAAATTACTAATGCTTCTTAAAACGCGATATCGCATCTCATTTCTATGTTTCATGGTAAGATATAATATGATTTGCGAAGTGTCATGTATTCCTCGTCTACACTTCAAATGAATGTAAATGCGACACTTGCTTGCTAGGAAATAGCGTTTGCAGATTTCTACGTATCGTAGCAATAGAGTTCTTATGATTCTTAAAACTCGTTATCGCATCTCATTTCTATGTTTCATGGTAAGATATAATATTATTTGCGAAGCGTTATGTATTCCTCGTCTACACTTCAAATGAATGTAAATGCGACACTTCCTAGCAAGGAAATTGCGTTTGCAGATGTCTACGTATCGTAGCAATAAATTACTAATGCTTCTTAAAACGCGATATCGCATCTCATTTCTATGTTTCATGGTAGGATATAATATGATTTGCGAAGTGTCATGTATTCCTCGACTACACTTCGAATGAATGCAAATGCGACACTTCCTTGCAAGGAAATTGCGTTTGCAGATGTCTACGTATCGTAGCAATAGATTTCTAGTGCTTCTTAAAACGCGATATCGAATCTCATTTCTATGTTTCATGGTAAGATATAATATGATTTGCGAAGTGTCATGTATTCCTCGCCTACACTTCAAATGAATGAAAATGCGACACTTCCTTGCTAGGAAATAGCGTCTGCAGATGTCTGGGTATCGTAGCAATAGAGTTCTAATGCTTCTTAAAACGCGATATCGCAACTCATTTCTATGTTTCATGGTGAGTTATAATATGATTTGCGAAGTGTTATGTATTCCTCGTTTACACTTCAAATGAATGTGAATGCCACACTTCCTCGCTAGGAAATAGCGTTTGCAGACGTCTACGTATCGTAGCAATAGATTTCTAATGCTTCTTAAAACGCGATATCGCATCTCATTTCTATGTTTCACGGTAAGATATAATATGATTTGCGAAGTGTTATATATTCCTCGTCTACAGTTCAAATGAATGTAAATGCGACACATCCTTGCAAGGAAATAGCGTTTGCAGATTTCTACGTATCGTAGCAATAGGGTTCTTACGATTCTCAAAACGCGGTATCGCATCTCATTTCTATGTTTCATGGTAAGATATAATATGATTTGCGAAGTGTTATGTATTCCTCGTCTACACTTCAAATGAATGTAAATGCGACACTTCCTTTCAAGGAAATAGCGTTTGCAGATTTCAACGTATCGTAGCAATAGTGTTCTTATGATTCTTAAAACGCGATATCGCATCTCATTTCTATGTTTCATGGTAAGATATAATATTATTTGCGAAGTGTTATGTATTCCTCGTCTACACTTCAAATGAATGTAAATGCGACACTTCTTAGCAAGGAAATTGCGTTTGCAGATGTCTACGTATAGTAGCAATAGATTTCTAATGCTTCTTAAAACGCGATATCGCTTCTCATTTCTATGTTTCATGGTAAGATATAATATGATTTGCGAAGTGTCATGTATTCCTCGTCTACACTTCAAATGAATGTAAATGCGACACTTCCTTGCTAGGAAATTGCGTCTGCAGATGTCTAGGTATCGTAGCAATAGAGTTCTAATGCTTCTTAAAACGCGATATCGCATCTCATTTCTATGTTTCATGGTAAGATATAATATGATTTGCGAAGTGTCATGTATTCCTCGTCTACACTTCAAATGAATGTAAATGCGACACTTGCTTGCTAGGAAATAGCGTTTGCAGATTTCTACGTATCGTAGCAATAGAGTTCTTATGATTCTTAAAACTCGTTATCGCATCTCATTTCTATGTTTCATGGTAAGATATAATATTATTTGCGAAGTGTTATGTATTCCTCGTCTACACTTCAAATGAATGTAAATGCGACACTTCCTAGCAAGGAAATTGCGTTTGCAGATGTCTACGTATCGTAGCAATAAATTATTAATGCTTCTTAAAACGCGATGTCGCATCTCATTTCTATGTTTCATGGTAGGATATAATATGATTTGCGAAGTGTCATGTATTCCTCGACTACAATTCGAATGAATGTAAATGCGACACTTCCTTGCAAGGAAATTGCGTTTGCAGATGTCTACGTATCGTAGCAATAGATTTCTAATGCTTCTTAAAACGCAATATCGCATCTCATTTCTATGTTTCATGGTAAGATATAATATGATTTGCGAAGTGTCATGTATTCCTCGCCTACACTTCAAATGAATGTAAATGCGACACTTCCTTGCTAGGAAATAGCGTCTGCAGATGTCTGGGTATCGTAGCAATAGAGACCTAATGCTTCTTAAAACGCGATATCGCATCTCATTTCTATGTTTCATGGTAAGATATAATATGATTTGCGAAGTGTCATATATTCCTCGTCTACACTTCAAATGAATGTAAATGCGACACTTCCTTGCCAGGAAATAGCGTCTGCAGATGTCTAGGTATCGTAGCAATAGAGTTCAAATGCTTCATAAAACGAGATATTGCATCTCATATCAATGTTTCATGATAAGATATAATACTCACTGCGAAGTGTTATGCATTCCTCGTCTACGATTCAAATGAATGTAAATGCGACACTTCCTTCCAAGGAAATAGCGTTTTCAGATGTCTACGTATCGTAGCAATAGAGTTTTTATGATCCTTAAAACGCGATATCGCATCTCATTTCTATGTTTCATGGTAAGATATAATGTGATTTGCGAAGTGTTATGTATTCCTCGTCTACACTTCAAATGAATGTGAATGCGACACTTCCTCGCTAGGAAATAGCGTTTGCAGATGTCTATGTATCGTAGCAATAGATTTCTAATGCTTCTTAAAACGCGATATCGCATTTCATTTCTATGTTTCATGGTAAGATATAATATTATTTGCGAAGTGTTATGTATTCCTCGTCTACACTTCAAATGAATGTGAATGCCACACTTCCTCGCTAGGAAATAGCGTTTGCAGATGTCTACGTATCGTAGCAATAGATTTCTAATGCTTCTTAAAATGCGATAATGCATCTCATTTCTATGTTTCATGGTAAGATATAATATGATTTGCGAAGTGTCATATATTCCTCGTCTACACTTCAAATGAATGTAAATGCGACACATCCTTGCAAGGAAATAGCGTTTGCAGATTTCTACGTATCGTAGCAATAGAGTTCTTACGATTCTCAAAACGCGATATCGCATCTCATTTCTATGTTTCATGGTAAGATATAATATTATTTGCGAATTGTTATATATTCCTCGTCTACACTTCAAATGAATGTAAATGCGACACTTCCTTGCTAGGAAATAGCGTCTGCAGATGTCTAGGTATCGTAGCAATAGAGTTCAAATGCATCATAAAACGAGATATTGCATCTCATATCTATGTTTCATGATAAGATATAATACTCACTGCGAAGTGTTATGCATTCCTCGTCTACGATTCAAATGAATGTAAATGCGACACTTCCTTGCAAGGAAATAGCGTTTGCAGATGTCTACGTATAGTAGCAATAGATTTCTAATGCTTCTTAAAACGCGATATCGCTTCTCATTTCTATGTTTCATGGTAAGATATAATATGATTTGCGAAGTGTCATGTATTCCTCGTCTACACTTCAAATGAATGTAAATGCGACACTTGCTTGCTAGGAAATAGCGTTTGCAGATTTCTACGTATCGTAGCAATAGAGTTCTTATGATTCTTAAAACTCGTTATCGCATCTCATTTCTATGTATCATGGTAAGATATAATATTATTTGCGAAGTGTTATATATTCCTCGTCTACACTTCAAATGAATGTAAATGCGACACTTCCTAGCAAGGAAATTGCGTTTGCAGATGTCTACGTATCGTAGCAATAAATTACTAATGCTTCTTAAAACGCGATGTCGCATCTCATTCCTATGTTTCATGGTAGGATATAATATGATTTGCGAAGTGTCATGTATTCCTCGAATACACTTCGAATGAAAGTAAATGCGACACTTCCTTGCAAGGAAATTGCGTTTGCAGATGTCTACGTATCGTAGCAATAGATTTCTAATGCTTCTTAAAACGCGATATCGCATCTCATTTCTATGTTTCATGGTAAGATATAATGTGATTTGCGAAGTGTCATGTATTCCTCGCCTACACTTCAAATGAATGTAAATGCGACACTTCCTTGCTAGGAAATAGCGTCTGCAGATGTCTGGGTATCGTAGCAATAGTGTTCTAATGCTTCTTAAAACGCGATATCGCATCTCATTTCTATGTTTCATGGTAAGATATAATATGATTTGCGAAGTGTCATGTATTCCTCCTCTACACTTCAGATGAATGTAAATGCGACACTTCCTTGCCAGGAAATAGCGTCTGCAGATGTCTAGGTATCGTAGCAATAGAGTTCAAATGCTTCATAATACGAGATATTGCATCTCATATCTATGTTTCATGATAAGATATAATACTCACTGCGAAGTGTTATGCATTCCTCGTCTACGATTCAAATGAATGTAAATGCGACACTTCCTTGCAAGGAAATTGCGTTTGCAGATGTCTACGTATCGTAGCAATAGATTTCTAATGCTTCTTAAAACGCGATATCGCATCTCATTTCTATGTTTCATGATAAGATATAATATGATTTGCGAAGTGTCATGTATTCCTCGTCTACACTTCAAATGAATGTAAATGCGACACTTGCTTGCTAGGAAATAGGGTTTGCAGATTTCTACGTATCGTAGCAATAGAGTTCTTATGATTCTTAAAACTCGTTATCGCATCTCATTTCTATGTATCATGGTAAGATATAATATTATTTGCGAAGAGTTATATATTCCTCGTCTACACTTCAAATGAATGTAAATGCGACACTTCCTTGCAAGGAAATAGCGTTTGCAGATGTCTACGTATAGTAGCAATAGATTTCTAATGCTTCTTAAAACGCGATATCGCTTCTCATTTCTATGTTTCATGGTAAGATATAATATGATTTGCGAAGTGTCATGTATTCCTCGTCTACACTTCAAATGAATGTAAATGCGACACTTGCTTGCTAGGAAATAGCGTTTGCAGATTTCTACGTATCGTAGCAATAAATTACTAATGCTTCTTAAAACGCGATGTCGCATCTCATTTCTATGTTTCATGGTAGGATATAATATGATTTGCGAAGTGTCATGTATTCCACGCCTACACTTCAAATGAATGTAAATGCGACACTTACTTGCTAGGAAATAGCGTCTGCAGATGTCTGGGTATCGTAGCAATAGATTTCTAATGCTTCTTAAAATGCGATAATGCATCTCATTTCTATGTTTCATGGTAAGATATAATATGATTTGCGAAGTGTCATATATTCCTCGTCTACACTTCAAATGAATGTAAATGCGACACATCCTTGCAAGGAAATAGCATTTGCAGATTTCTACGTATCGTAGCAATAGAGTTCTTACGATTCTCAAAACGCGATATCGCATCTCATTTCTATGTTTCATGGTAAGATATAATATGATTTGCGAAGTGTTATGTATTCCTCGTCTACACATCAAATGAATGTAAATGCGACACTTCCTTTCAAGGAAATAGCGTTTGCAGATTTCAATGTATCGTAGCAATAGTGTTCTTATGATTCTTAAAACGCGATATCGCATCTCATTTCTATGTTTCATGGTAAGATATAATATGATTTGCGAAGTGTCATGTATTCCTCGCCTACACTTCAAATGAATGTAAATGCGACACTTCCTTGCTAGGAAATAGCGTCTGCAGATGTCTGGGTATCGTAGCAATAGAGTTCTAATGCTTCTTAAAACGCGATATCGCAACTCATTTCTATGTTTCATGGTGAGATATTATATGATTTGCGAAGTGTTATGTATTCCTCGTCTACTCTTCAAATGAATGTAAATGCGACACTTCCTTGCAAGGAAATAGCGTTTGCAGATTTCTACGTATCGTAGCAATAGAGTTCTTATGATTCTTAAAACGCGATATCGCATCTCAATTCTATGTTTCATGGTAAGATATAATATGATTTGCGAAGTGTTATGTATTCCTCGTCTACACTTCAAATGAATGTAAATGCGACACTTCCTTGCAAGGAAATAGCGTTTGCAGATTTCTACGTATCGTAGCAATAGAGTTCTTATGATTCTTAAAACGCGATATCGCATCTCATTTCTATGTTTCATGGTAAGTTGTAATATGATTTGCGAAGTGTTATGTATTCCTCGTCTACACTTCAAATGAATGTAAATGTGACACTTCCTAGCAAGGAAATAGTGTTTGCAGATGTCTACGTATAGTAGCAATAGATTTCTAATGCTTCTTAAAACGCGATATCGCTTCTCATTTCTATTTTTCATGGTAAGATATAATATGATTTGCGAAGTGTCATGTATTCCTCGTCTACACTTCAAATGAATGTAAATGCGACACTTCCTTGCTAGGAAATAGCGTCTGCAGATGTCTAGGTATCGTAGCAATAGAGTTCCAATGCTGCTTAAAACGCGATATCGAATCTCATTTCTATGTTTCATGGTAAGATATAATATGATTTGCGAAGTGTCATGTATTCCTCGTCTACACTTCAAATGAATGTAAATGCGACACTTGCTTGCTAGGAAATAGCGTTTGCAGATTTCTTCGTATATTAGCAATAGAGTTCTTATGATTCTTAAAACTCGTTATCGCATCTCATTTCTATGTTTCATGGTAAGATATAATATTATTTGCGAAGTGTTATGTATTCCTCGTCTACACTTCAAATGAATGTAAATGTGACACTTCCATCAAGGAAATTGCGTTTGCAGATGTCTACGTATCGTAGCAATAAATTACTAATGCTTCTTAAAATGCGATAATGCATCTCATTTCTATGTTTCATGGTAAGATATAATATGATTTGCGAAGTGTCATATATTCCTCGTCTACACTTCAAATGAATGTAAATGCGACACATCCTTGCAAGGAAATAGCGTTTGCAGATTTCTACGTGTCGTAGCAATAGAGTTCTTACGATTCTCAAAACGCGATATCGCATCTCATTTCTATGTTTCATGGTAAGATATAATATTATTTGCGAATTGTTATATATTCCTCGTCTACACTTCAAATGAATGTAAATGCGACACTTCCTTGCTAGGAAATAGCGTCTGCAGATGTCTAGGTATCGTAGCAATAGAGTTCAAATGCATCATAAAACGAGATATTGCATCTCATATCTATGTTTCATGATAAGATATAATACTCACTGCGAAGTGTTATGCATTCCTCGTCTACGATTCAAATGAATGTAAATGCGACACTTCCTTGCAAGGAAATAGCGTTTGCAGATGTCTACGTATAGTAGCAATAGATTTCTAATGCTTCTTAAAACGCGATATCGCTTCTCATTTCTATGTTTCATGGTAAGATATAATATGATTTGCGAAGTGTCATGTATTCCTCGTCTACACTTCAAATGAATGTAAATGCGACACTTGTTTGCTAGGAAATAGCGTTTGCAGATTTCTACGTATCGTAGCAATAGAGTTCTTATGATTCTTAAAACTCGTTATCGCATCTCATTTCTATGTATCATGGTAAGATATAATATTATTTGCGAAGTGTTATATATTCCTCGTCTACACTTCAAATGAATGTAAATGCGACACTTCCTAGCAAGGAAATTGCGTTTGCAGATGTCTACGTATCGTAGCAATAAATTACTAATGCTTCTTAAAACGCGATGTCGCATCTCATTCCTATGTTTCATGGTAGGATATAATATGATTTGCGAAGTGTCATGTATTCCTCGACTACACTTCGAATGAATGTAAATGCGACACTTCCTTGCAAGGAAATTGCGTTTGCAGATGTCTACGTATCGTAGCAATAGATTTCTAATGCTTCTTAAAACGCGATATCGCATCTCATTTCTATGTTTCATGGTAAGATATAATATGATTTGCGAAGTGTCATGTATTCCTCGCCTACACTTCAAATGAATGTAAATGCGACACTTCCTTGCTAGGAAATAGCGTCTGCAGATGTCTGGGTATCGTAGCAATAGTGTTCTAATGCTTCTTAAAACGCGATATCGCATCTCATTTCTATGTTTCATGGTAAGATATAATATGATTTGCGAAGTGTCATGTATTCCTCGTCTACACTTCAGATGAATGTAAATGCGACACTTCCTTGCCAGGAAATAGCGTCTGCAGATGTCTAGGTATCGTAGCAATAGAGTTCAAATGCTTCATAAAACGAGATATTGCATCTCATATCTATGTTTCATGATAAGATATAATACTCACTGCGAAGTGTTATGCATTCCTCGTCTACGATTCAAATGAATGTAAATGCGACACTTCCTTGCAAGGAAATAACGTTTTCAGATGTCTACGTATCGTAGCAATAGAGTTTTTATGATCCTTAAAACACGATATCGCATCTCATTTCTATGTTTCATGGTAAGATATAATATGATTTGCGAAGTGTCATGTATTCCTCGTCTACACTTCAAATGAATGTAAATGCGACACTTGCTTGCTAGGAAATAGCGTTTGCAGATTTCTACGTATCGTAGCAATAGAGTTCTTATGATTCTTAAAACTCGTTATCGCATCTCATTTCTATGTTTCATGGTAAGATATAATATTATTTGCGGAGTGTTATGTATTCCTCGTCTACACTTCAAATGAATGTAAATGTGACACTTCCTAGCAAGGAAATTGCGTTTGCAGATGTCTACGTATCGTAGCAATAAATTACTAATGCTTCTTAAAACGCGATATCGCATCTCATTTCTATGTTTCATGGTAGGATATAATATGATTTGCGAAGTGTCATGTATTCCTCGACTACACTTCGAATGAATGTAAATGCGACACTTCCTTGCAAGGAAAGTGCGTTTGCAGATGTCTACGTATCGTAGCAATAGATTTCTAATGCTTCTTAAAACGCGATATCGCATCTCATTTCTATGTTTCATGATAAGATATAATATGATTTGCGAAGTGTCATGTATTCCTCGTCTACACTTCAAATGAATGTAAATGCGACACTTGCTTGCTAGGAAATAGGGTTTGCAGATTTCTACGTATCGTAGCAATAGAGTTCTTATGATTCTTAAAACTCGTTATCGCATCTCATTTCTATGTATCATGGTAAGATATAATATTATTTGCGAAGTGTTATATATTCCTCGTCTACACTTCAAATGAATGTAAATGCGACACTTCCTTGCAAGGAAATAGCGTTTGCAGATGTCTACGTATAGTAGCAATAGATTTCTAATGCTTCTTAAAACGCGATATCGCTTCTCATTTCTATGTTTCATGGTAAGATATAATATGATTTGCGAAGTGTCATGTATTCCTCGTCTACACTTCAAATGAATGTAAATGCGACACTTGCTTGCTAGGAAATAGCGTTTGCAGATTTCTACGTATCGTAGCAATAGAGTTCTTATGATTCTTAAAACTCGTTATCGCACCTCATTTCTATGTATCATGGTAAGATATAATAGTATTTGCGAAGTGTTATATATTCCTCGTCTACACTTCAAATGAATGTAAATGCGACACTTCCTAGCAAGGAAATTGCGTTTGCAGATGTCTACGTATCGTAGCAATAAATTACTAATGCTTCTTAAAACGCGATGTCGCATCTCATTTCTATGTTTCATGGTAGGATATAATATGATTTGCGAAGTGTCATGTATTCCTCGCCTACACTTCAAATGAATGTAAATGCGACACTTCCTTGCTAGGAAATAGCGTCTGCAGATGTCTGGGTATCGTAGCAATAGATTTCTAATGCTTCTTAAAATGCGATAATGCATCTCATTTCTATGTTTCATGGTAAGATATAATATGATTTGCGAAGTGTCATATATTCCTCGTCTACACTTCAAATGAATGTAAATGCGACACATCCTTGCAAGGAAATAGCATTTGCAGATTTCTACGTATCGTAGCAATAGAGTTCTTACGATTCTCAAAACGCGATATCGCATCTCATTTCTATGTTTCATGGTAAGATATAATATGATTTGCGAAGTGTTATGTATTCCTCGTCTACACATCAAATGAATGTAAATGCCTACACTTCCTTTCAAGGAAATGGCGTTTCCAGATTTCAACGTATCGTAGCAATAGTGTTCTTATGATTCTTAAAACGCGATATCGCATCTCATTTCTATGTTTCATGGTAAGATATAATATTATATGCGAAGTGTTATGTAATCCTCGTCTACACTTCAAATGAATGTAAATGCGACACTTCCTAGCAAGGAAATTGCGTTTGCAGATGTCTACGTATAGTAGCAATAGATTTCTAATGCTTCTTAAAACGCGATATCGCTTCTCATTTCTATGTTTCATGGTAAGATATAATATGATTTGCGAAGTGTCATGTATTCCTCGTCTACACTTCAAATGAATGTAAATGCGACACTTGCTTGCTAGGAAATAGCGTTTGCAGATTTCTACGTATCGTAGCAATAGAGTTCTTATGATTCTTAAAACTCGTTATCGCATCTCATTTCTATGTTTCATGGTAAGATATAATATTATTTGCGAAGTGTTATGTATTCCTCGTCTACACTTCAAATGAATGTAAATGCGACACTTCCTAGCAAGGAAATTGCGTTTGCAGATGTCTACGTATCGTAGCAATAAATTACTAATGCTTCTTAAAACGCGATATCGCATCTCATTTCTATGTTTCATGGTAGGATATAATATGATTTGCGAAGTGTCATGTATTCCTCGACTACACTTCGAATGAATGTAAATGCGACACTTCCTTGCAAGGAAATTGCGTTTGCAGATGTCTACGTATCGTAGCAATAGATTTCTAGTGCTTCTTAAAACGCGATATCGAATCTCATTTCTATGTTTCATGGTAAGATATAATATGATTTGCGAAGTGTCATGTATTCCTCGCCTACACTTCAAATGAATGTAAATGCGACACTTCCTTGCTAGGAAATAGCGTCTGCAGATGTCTGGGTATCGTAGCAATAGAGTTCTAATGCTTCTTAAAACGCGATATCGCAACTCATTTCTATGTTTCATGGTGAGATATAATATGATTTGCGAAGTGTTATGTATTCCTCGTTTACACTTCAAATGAATGTGAATGCCACACTTCCTCGCTAGGAAATAGCGTTTGCAGACGTCTACGTATCGTAGGAATAGATTTCTAATGCTTCTTAAAAATCGATATCGCATCTCATTTCTATGTTTCATGGTAAGATATAATATGATTTGCGAAGTGCTATGTATTCCTCGTCTACACTTCGAATGAATGTAAATGCGACACTTCCTTGCAAGGAAATAGCGTTTGCAGATGTCTATGTATCGTAGCAATGGAGTTCTTATGATTCTTAAAACGCGATATCGCATCTCAATTCTATGTTTCATGGTAAGATATAATATGATTTGCGAAGTGTTATGTATTCCTCGTCTACACTTCAAATGAATGTAAATGCGACACTTCCTTGCAAGGAAATAGCGTTTGCAGATGTCTACGTATCGTAGCAATAGATTTCTAATGCTTCTTAAAACGCGATATCGCATTTCATTTCTATGTTTCATGGTAAGATGTAATATTATTTGCGAAGTGTTATGTATTCCTCGTCTACACTTCAAATGAATGTAAATGCGACACTTCCTTGCTAGGAAATAGCGTCTGCAGATGTCTAGGTATCGTAGCAATAGAGTTCAAATGCTTCATAAAACGAGATATTGCATCTCATATCTATGTTTCATGATAAGATATAATACTCACTGCGAAGTGTTATGCATTCCTCGTCTACGATTCAAATGAATGTAAATGCGACACTTCCTTGCAAGGATATAGCGTTTGCAGATGTCTACGTATCGTAGCAATAGAGTTTTTGTGATCCTTAAAACGCGATATCGCATCTCATTTCTATGTTTCATGGTAAGATATAATGTGATTTGCGAAGTGTTATGTATTCCTCGTCTACACTTCAAATGAATGTGAATGCGACACTTCCTCGCTAGGAAATAGCGTTTGCAGATGTCTACGTATAGTAGCAATAGATTTCTAATGCTTCTTAAAACGCGATATCGCTTCTCATTTCTATGTTTCATGGTAAGATATAATATGATTTGCGAAGTGTCATGTATTCCTCGTCTACACTTCAAATGAATGTAAATGCGACACTTGTTTGCTAGGAAATAGCGTTTGCAGATTTCTACGTATCGTAGCAATAGAGTTCTTATGATTCTTAAAACTCGTTATCGCATCTCATTTCTATGTATCATGGTAAGATATAATATTATTTGCGAAGTGTTATATATTCCTCGTCTACACTTCAAATGAATGTAAATGCGACACTTCCTAGCAAGGAAATTGCGTTTGCAGATGTCTACGTATCGTAGCAATAAATTACTAATGCTTCTTAAAACGCGATGTCGCATCTCATTCCTATGTTTCATGGTAGGATATAATATGATTTGCGAAGTGTCATGTATTCCTCGACTACACTTCGAATGAATGTAAATGCGACACTTCCTTGCAAGGAAATTGCGTTTGCAGATGTCTACGTATCGTAGCAATAGATTTCTAATGCTTCTTAAAACGCGATATCGCATCTCATTTCTATGTTTCATGGTAAGATATAATATGATTTGCGAAGTGTCATGTATTCCTCGCCTACACTTCAAATGAATGTAAATGCGACACTTCCTTGCTAGGAAATAGCGTCTGCAGATGTCTGGGTATCGTAGCAATAGTGTTCTAATGCTTCTTAAAACGCGATATCGCATCTCATTTCTATGTTTCATGGTAAGATATAATATGATTTGCGAAGTGTCATGTATTCCTCGTCTACACTTCAGATGAATGTAAATGCGACACTTCCTTGCCAGGAAATAGCGTCTGCAGATGTCTAGGTATCGTAGCAATAGAGTTCAAATGCTTCATAAAACGAGATATTGCATCTCATATCTATGTTTCATGATAAGATATAATACTCACTGCGAAGTGTTATGCATTCCTCGTCTACGATTCAAATGAATGTAAATGCGACACTTCCTTGCAAGGAAATAACGTTTTCAGATGTCTACGTATCGTAGCAATAGAGTTTTTATGATCCTTAAAACACGATATCGCATCTCATTTCTATGTTTCATGGTAAGATATAATATGATTTGCGAAGTGTCATGTATTCCTCGTCTACACTTCAAATGAATGTAAATGCGACACTTGCTTGCTAGGAAATAGCGTTTGCAGATTTCTACGTATCGTAGCAATAGAGTTCTTATGATTCTTAAAACTCGTTATCGCATCTCATTTCTATGTTTCATGGTAAGATATAATATTATTTGCGGAGTGTTATGTATTCCTCGTCTACACTTCAAATGAATGTAAATGTGACACTTCCTAGCAAGGAAATTGCGTTTGCAGATGTCTACGTATCGTAGCAATAAATTACTAATGCTTCTTAAAACGCGATATCGCATCTCATTTCTATGTTTCATGGTAGGATATAATATGATTTGCGAAGTGTCATGTATTCCTCGACTACACTTCGAATGAATGTAAATGCGACACTTCCTTGCAAGGAAAGTGCGTTTGCAGATGTCTACGTATCGTAGCAATAGATTTCTAATGCTTCTTAAAACGCGATATCGCATCTCATTTCTATGTTTCATGATAAGATATAATATGATTTGCGAAGTGTCATGTATTCCTCGTCTACACTTCAAATGAATGTAAATGCGACACTTGCTTGCTAGGAAATAGGGTTTGCAGATTTCTACGTATCGTAGCAATAGAGTTCTTATGATTCTTAAAACTCGTTATCGCATCTCATTTCTATGTATCATGGTAAGATATAATATTATTTGCGAAGTGTTATATATTCCTCGTCTACACTTCAAATGAATGTAAATGCGACACTTCCTTGCAAGGAAATAGCGTTTGCAGATGTCTACGTATAGTAGCAATAGATTTCTAATGCTTCTTAAAACGCGATATCGCTTCTCATTTCTATGTTTCATGGTAAGATATAATATGATTTGCGAAGTGTCATGTATTCCTCGTCTACACTTCAAATGAATGTAAATGCGACACTTGCTTGCTAGGAAATAGCGTTTGCAGATTTCTACGTATCGTAGCAATAGAGTTCTTATGATTCTTAAAACTCGTTATCGCACCTCATTTCTATGTATCATGGTAAGATATAATATTATTTGCGAAGTGTTATATATTCCTCGTCTACACTTCAAATGAATGTAAATGCGACACTTCCTAGCAAGGAAATTGCGTTTGCAGATGTCTACGTATCGTAGCAATAAATTACTAATGCTTCTTAAAACGCGATGTCGCATCTCATTTCTATGTTTCATGGTAGGATATAATATGATTTGCGAAGTGTCATGTATTCCTCGCCTACACTTCAAATGAATGTAAATGCGACACTTCCTTGCTAGGAAATAGCGTCTGCAGATGTCTGGGTATCGTAGCAATAGATTTCTAATGCTTCTTAAAATGCGATAATGCATCTCATTTCTATGTTTCATGGTAAGATATAATATGATTTGCGAAGTGTCATATATTCCTCGTCTACACTTCAAATGAATGTAAATGCGACACATCCTTGCAAGGAAATAGCATTTGCAGATTTCTACGTATCGTAGCAATAGAGTTCTTACGATTCTCAAAACGCGATATCGCATCTCATTTCTATGTTTCATGGTAAGATATAATATGATTTGCGAAGTGTTATGTATTCCTCGTCTACACATCAAATGAATGTAAATGCCTACACTTCCTTTCAAGGAAATGGCGTTTCCAGATTTCAACGTATCGTAGCAATAGTGTTCTTATGATTCTTAAAACGCGATATCGCATCTCATTTCTATGTTTCATGGTAAGATATAATATTATATGCGAAGTGTTATGTAATCCTCGTCTACACTTCAAATGAATGTAAATGCGACACTTCCTAGCAAGGAAATTGCGTTTGCAGATGTCTACGTATAGTAGCAATAGATTTCTAATGCTTCTTAAAACGCGATATCGCTTCTCATTTCTATGTTTCATGGTAAGATATAATATGATTTGCGAAGTGTCATGTATTCCTCGTCTACACTTCAAATGAATGTAAATGCGACACTTGCTTGCTAGGAAATAGCGTTTGCAGATTTCTACGTATCGTAGCAATAGAGTTCTTATGATTCTTAAAACTCGTTATCGCATCTCATTTCTATGTTTCATGGTAAGATATAATATTATTTGCGAAGTGTTATGTATTCCTCGTCTACACTTCAAATGAATGTAAATGCGACACTTCCTAGCAAGGAAATTGCGTTTGCAGATGTCTACGTATCGTAGCAATAAATTACTAATGCTTCTTAAAACGCGATATCGCATCTCATTTCTATGTTTCATGGTAGGATATAATATGATTTGCGAAGTGTCATGTATTCCTCGACTACACTTCGAATGAATGTAAATGCGACACTTCCTTGCAAGGAAATTGCGTTTGCAGATGTCTACGTATCGTAGCAATAGATTTCTAGTGCTTCTTAAAACGCGATATCGAATCTCATTTCTATGTTTCATGGTAAGATATAATATGATTTGCGAAGTGTCATGTATTCCTCGCCTACACTTCAAATGAATGTAAATGCGACACTTCCTTGCTAGGAAATAGCGTCTGCAGATGTCTGGGTATCGTAGCAATAGAGTTCTAATGCTTCTTAAAACGCGATATCGCAACTCATTTCTATGTTTCATGGTGAGATATAATATGATTTGCGAAGTGTTATGTATTCCTCGTTTACACTTCAAATGAATGTGAATGCCACACTTCCTCGCTAGGAAATAGCGTTTGCAGACGTCTACGTATCGTAGGAATAGATTTCTAATGCTTCTTAAAAATCGATATCGCATCTCATTTCTATGTTTCATGGTAAGATATAATATGATTTGCGAAGTGCTATGTATTCCTCGTCTACACTTCGAATGAATGTAAATGCGACACTTCCTTGCAAGGAAATAGCGTTTGCAGATGTCTATGTATCGTAGCAATGGAGTTCTTATGATTCTTAAAACGCGATATCGCATCTCAATTCTATGTTTCATGGTAAGATATAATATGATTTGCGAAGTGTTATGTATTCCTCGTCTACACTTCAAATGAATGTAAATGCGACACTTCCTTGCAAGGAAATAGCGTTTGCAGATGTCTACGTATCGTAGCAATAGATTTCTAATGCTTCTTAAAACGCGATATCGCATTTCATTTCTATGTTTCATGGTAAGATATAATATTATTTGCGAAGTGTTATGTATTCCTCGTCTACACTTCAAATGAATGTAAATGCGACACTTCCTTGCTAGGAAATAGCGTCTGCAGATGTCTAGGTATCGTAGCAATAGAGTTCAAATGCTTCATAAAACGAGATATTGCATCTCATATCTATGTTTCATGATAAGATATAATACTCACTGCGAAGTGTTATGCATTCCTCGTCTACGATTCAAATGAATGTAAATGCGACACTTCCTTGCAAGGATATAGCGTTTGCAGATGTCTACGTATCGTAGCAATAGAGTTTTTGTGATCCTTAAAACGCGATATCGCATCTCATTTCTATGTTTCATGGTAAGATATAATGTGATTTGCGAAGTGTTATGTATTCCTCGTCTACACTTCAAATGAATGTGAATGCGACACTTCCTCGCTAGGAAATAGCGTTTGCAGATGTCTAGGTATCGTAGCAATAGAGTTCTAATGCTTCTTAAAACGCGATATCGCATCTCATTTCTATGTTTCATGGTAAGATATAATATGATTTGCGAAGTGCTATGTATTCCTCGTCTACACTTCGAATGAATGTAAATGCGACACTTCCTTGCAAGGAAATTGCGTTCGCAGATGTCTACGTATCGTAGCAATAGATTTCTTATGCTTCTTAAAACGCGATATCGCATTTCATTTCTATGTTTCATGGTAAGATATAATATGATTTGCGAAGTGCTATGTATTCCTCGTCTACACTTCGATTGAATGTAAATGCGACACTTCCTTGCAAGGAAATAGCGTTTGCAGATGTCTATGTATCGTAGCAATGGAGTTCTTATGATTCTTAAAACGCGATATCGCATCTCAATTCTATGTTTCATGGTAAGATATAATATGATTTGCGAAGTGTCATGTATTCCTCGACTACACTTCAAATGAATGTAAATGCGACACTTCCTTGCTTGGAAATAGCGTCTGCAGATGTCTGGGTATCGTAGCAATAGAGTTCTAATGCTTCTTAAAACGCGATATCGCAACTCATTTCTATGTTTCATGGTGAGATATAATATGATTTGCGAAGTGTTATGTATTTCTCGTTTACACTTCAAATGAATGTGAATGCCACACTTCCTCGCTAGGAAATAGCGTTTGCAGACGTCTACGTATCGTAGAAATAGATTTCTAATGCTTCTTAAAACGCGATATCGCATCTCATTCCTATGTTTCACGGTAAGATATAATATGATTTGCGAAGTGTTATATATTCCTCGTCTACACTTCAAATGAATGTAAATGCGACACATCCTTGCAAGGAAATAGCGTTTGCAGATTTCTACGTATCGTAGCAATAGAGTTCTTACGATTCTCAAAACGCGATATCGCATCTCATTTCTATGTTTCATGGTAAGATATAATATGATTTGCGAAGTGTTATGTATTCCTCGTCTACACTTCAAATGAATGTAAATGCGACACTTCCTTTCAAGGAAATAGCGTTTGCAGATTTCTACGTATCGTAGCAATAGATTTCTAATGCTTCTTAGAACGCGATATCGCATCTCATTTCTATGTTTCATGGTAAGATATAATATGATTTGCGAAGTGCTATGTATTCCTCGACTACACTTCAAATGAATGTAAATGCGACACTTCCTTGCTTGGAAATAGCGTCTGCAGATGTCTGGGTATCGTAGCAATAGAGTTCTAATGCTTCTTAAAACGCGATATCGCAACTCATTTCTATGTTTCATGGTGAGATATAATATGATTTGCGAAGTGTTATGTATTCCTCGTTTACACTTCAAATGAATGTGAATGCCACACTTCCTCGCTAGGAAATAGCGTTTGCAGACGTCTACGTATCGTAGCAATAGATTTTTAATGCTTCTTAAAACGCGATATCGCATCTCATTTCTATGTTTCACAGTAAGATATAATATGATTTGCGAAGTGTTATATATTCCTCGTCTACACTTCAAATGAATGTAAATGCGACACATCCTTGCAAGGAAATAGCGTTTGCAGATTTCTACGTATCGTAGCAATAGATTTCTTACGATTCTCAAAACGCGATATCGCATCTCATTTCTATGTTTCATGGTAAGATATAATACGATTTGCGAAGTGTTATGTATTCCTCGTCTACACTTCAAATGAATGTAAATGCCTACACTTCCTTTCAAGGAAATGGCGTTTCCAGATTTCAACGTATCGTAGCAATAGTGTTCTTATGATTCTTAAAACGCGATATCGCATCTCATTTCTATGTTCATGGTAAGATATAATATTATATGCGAAGTGTTATGTATTCCTCGTCTACACTTCAAATGAATGTAAATGCGACACTTCCTAGCAAGGAAATTGCGTTTGCAGATGTCTACGTATAGTAGCAATAGATTTCTAATGCTTCTTAAAACGCGATATCGCTTCTCATTTCTATGTTTCATGGTAAGATATAATATGATTTGCGAAGTTGTCATGTATTCCTCGTCTACACTTCAAGTGAATGTAAATGCGACACTTGCTTGCTAGGAAATAGCGTTTGCAGATTTCTACGTATCGTAGCAATAGAGTTCTTATGATTCTTAAAACTCGTTATCGCATCTCATTTCTATGTTTCATGGTAAGATATAATATTATTTGCGAAGTGTTATGTATTCCTCGTCTACACTTCAAATGAATGTAAATGCGACACTTCCTAGCAAGGAAATTGCGTTTGCAGATGTCTACGTATCGTAGCAATAAATTACTAATGCTTCTTAAAACGCGATATCGCATCTCATTTCTATGTTTCATGGTAGGATATAATATGATTTGCGAAGTGTCATGTATTCCTCGACTACACTTCGAATGAATGTAAATGCGACACTTCCTTGCAAGGAAATTGCGTTTGCAGATGTCTACGTATCGTAGCAATAGATTTCTAGTGCTTCTTAAAACGCGATATCGAATCTCATTTCTATGTTTCATGGTAAGATATAATATGATTTGCGAAGTGTCATGTATTCCTCGCCTACACTTCAAATGAATGTAAATGCGACACTTCCTTGCTAGGAAATAGCGTCTGCAGATGTCTGGGTATCGTAGCAATAGAGTTCTAATGCTTCTTAAAACGCGATATCGCAACTCATTTCTATGTTTCATGGTGAGATATAATATGATTTGCGAAGTGTTATGTATTCCTCGTTTACACTTCAAATGAATGTGAATGCCACACTTCCTCGCTAGGAAATAGCGTTTGCAGACGTCTACGTATCGTAGGAATAGATTTCTAATGCTTCTTAAAAATCGATATCGCATCTCATTTCTATGTTTCATGGTAAGATATAATATGATTTGCGAAGTGCTATGTATTCCTCGTCTACACTTCGAATGAATGTAAATGCGACACTTCCTTGCAAGGAAATAGCGTTTGCAGATGTCTATGTATCGTAGCAATGGAGTTCTTATGATTCTTAAAACGCGATATCGCATCTCAATTCTATGTTTCATGGTAAGATATAATATGATTTGCGAAGTGTTATGTATTCCTCGTCTGCACTTCAATGAATGTAAATGCGACACTTCCTTGCAAGGAAATAGCGTTTGCAGATGTCTACGTATCGTAGCAATAGATTTCTAATGCTTCTTAAAACGCGATATCGCATTTCATTTCTATGTTTCATGGTAAGATATAATATTATTTGCGAAGTGTTATGTATTCCTCGTCTACACTTCAAATGAATGTAAATGCGACACTTCCTTGCTAGGAAATAGCGTCTGCAGATGTCTAGGTATCGTAGCAATAGAGTTCAAATGCTTAATAAAACGAGATTATATGCATCTCCTATCTATGTTTCATGATAAGATATAATACTCACTGCGAAGTGTTATGCATTCCTCGTCTACGATTCAAATGAATGTAAATGCGACACTTCCTTGCAAGGATATAGCGTTTGCAGATGTCTACGTATCGTAGCAATAGAGTTTTTATGATCCTTAAAACGCGATATCGCATCTCATTTCTATGTTTCATGGTAAGATATAATGTGATTTGCGAAGTGTTATGTATTCCTCGTCTACACTTCAAATGAATGTGAATGCGACACTTCCTCGCTAGGAAAATAGCGTTTGCAGATGTCTAGGTATCGTAGCAATAGAGTTCTAATGCTTCTTAAAACGCGATATCGCATCTCATTTCTATGTTTCATGGTAAGATATAATATGATTTGCGAAGTGCTATGTATTCCTCGTCTACACTTCGAATGAAATGTAAATGCGACACTTCCTTGCAAGGAAATTGCGTTCGCAGATGTCTACGTATCGTAGCAATAGATTTCTTATGCTTCTTAAAACGCGATATCGCATTTCATTTCTATGTTTCATGGTAAGATATAATATGATTTGCGAAGTGCTATGTATTCTCGTCTACACTTCGATTGAATGTAAATGCGACACTTCCTTGCAAAGGAAATAGCGTTTGCAGATGTCTATGTATCGTAGCAATGGAGTTCTTATGATTCTTAAAAACGCGATATCGCATCTCAATTCTATGTTTCATGGTAAGATATAATATGATTTGCGAAGTGTCATGTATTCCTCGACTACACTTCAAATGAATGTAAATGCGACACTTCCTTGCTTGCGAAATAGCGTCTGCAGATGTCTGGGTATCGTAGCAATAGAGTTCTAATGCTTCTTAAAACGCGATATCGCAACTCATTTCTATGTTTCATGGTGAGATATAATATGATCTGCGAAGTGTTATGTATTTCTCGTTTACACTTCAAATGAATGTGAATGCCACACTTCCTCGCTAGGAAATAGCGTTTGCAGACGTCTACGTATCGTAGCAATAGATTTCTAATGCTTCTTAAAACGCGATATCGCATCTCATTCCTATGTTTCACGGTAAGATATAATATGATTTGCGAAGTGTTATATATTCCTCGTCTACACTTCAAATGAATGTAAATGCGACACATCCTTGCAAGGAAATAGCGTTTGCAGATTTCTACGTATCGTAGCAATAGAGTTCTTACGATTCTCAAAACGCGATATCGCATCTCATTTCTATGTTTCATGGTAAGATATAATATGATTTGCGAAGTGTTATGTATTCCTCGTCTACACTTCAAATGAATGTAAATGCGACACTTCCTTTCAAGGAAATAGCGTTTGCAGATTTCAACGTATCGTAGCAATAGTGTTCTTATGATTCTTAAAACGCGATATCGCATCTCATTTCTATGTTTCATGGTAAGATATAATATGATTTGCGAAGTGTCATGTATTCCTCGACTACACTTCAAATGAATGTAAATGCGACACTTCCTTGCTTGGAAATAGCGTCTGCAGATGTCTGGGTATCGTAGCAATAGAGTTCTAATGCTTCTTAAAACGCGATATCGCAACTCATTTCTATGTTTCATGGTGAGATATAATATGATTTGCGAAGTGTTATGTATTTCTCGTTTACACTTCAAAATGAATGTGAATGCCACACTTCCTCGCTAGGAAATAGCGTTTGCAGACGTCTACGTATCGTAGCAATAGATTTCTAATGCTTCTTAAAACGCGATATCGCATCTCATTCCTATGTTTCACGGTAAGATATAATATGATTTGCGAAGTGTTATATATTCCTCGTCTACACTTCAAATGAATGTAAATGCGACACATCCTTGCAAGGAAATAGCGTTTGCAGATTTCTACGTATCGTAGCAATAGAGTTCTTACGATTCTCAAAACGCGATATCGCATCTCATTTCTATGTTTCATGGTAAGATATAATATGATTTGCGAAGTGTTATGTATTCCTCGTCTACACTTCAAATGAATGTAAATGCGACACTTCCTTTCAAGGAAATAGCGTTTGCAGATTTCAACGTATCGTAGCAATAGTGTTCTTATGATTCTTAAAACGCGATATCGCATCTCATTTCTATGTTTCATGGTAAGATATAATATTATTTGCGAAGTGTTATGTATTCCTCGTCTACACTTCAAATGATGTAAATGCGACACTTCCTAGCAAGGAAATTGCGTTTGCAGATGTCTACGTATAGTAGCAATAGATTTCTAATGCTTCTTAAAACGCGATATCGCTTCTCATTTCTATGTTTCATGGTAAGATATAATATGATTTGCGAAGTGTCATGTATTCCTCGTCTACACTTCAAATGAATGTAAATGCGACACTTCCTTGCTAGGAAATAGCGTCTGCAGATGTCTAGGTATCATAGCAATAGAGTTCTAATGCTTCTTAAAACGCGATATCGCATCTCATTTCTATGTTTCATGGTAAGATATAATATGATTTGCGAAGTGTCATGTATTCCTCGTCTACACTTCAAATGAATGTAAATGCGACACTTGCTTGCTAGGAAATAGCGTTTGCAGATGTCTAGGTATCGTAGCAATAGAGTTCTTATGATTCTTAAAACTCGTTATCGCATCTCATTTCTATGTTTCATGGTAAGATATAATATTATTTGCGAAGTGTTATGTATTCCTCGTCTACACTTCAATGAATGTAAATGCGACACTTCCTAGCAAGGAAATTGCGTTTGCAGATGTCTACGTATCGTAGCAATAAATTACTAATGCTTCTTAAAACGCGATATCGCATCTCATTTCTATGTTTCATGGTAAGATATAATATGATTTGCGAAGTGTCATGTATTCCTCGTCTACACTTCAAATGAATGTAAATGCGACACTTGCTTGCTAGGAAATAGCGTTTGCAGATTTCTACGTATCGTAGCAATAGAGTTCTTATGATTCTTAAAACTCGTTATCGCATCTCATTTCTATGTTCATGGTAAGATTATAATATTATTTGCGAAGTGTTATGTATTCCTCGTCTACACTTCAAATGAATGTAAATGCGACACTTCCTAGCAAGGAAATTGCGTTTGCAGATGTCTACGTATCGTAGCAATAAATTACTAATGCTTCTTAAAACGCGATATCGCATCTCATTTCTATGTTTCATGGTAGGATATAATATGATTTGCGAAGTGTCATGTATTCCTCGACTACACTTCGAATGAATGCAAATGCGACACTTCCTTGCAAGGAAATTGCGTTTGCAGATGTCTACGTATCGTAGCAATAGATTTCTAGTGCTTCTTAAAACGCGATATCGAATCTCATTTCTATGTTTCATGGTAAGATATAATATGATTTGCGAAGTGTCATGTATTCCTCGCCTACACTTCAAATGAATGTAAATGCGACACTTCCTTGCTAGGAAATAGCGTCTGCAGATGTCTGGGTATCGTAGCAATAGAGTTCTAATGCTTCTTAAAACGCGATATCGCAACTCATTTCTATGTTTCATAGTGAGATATAATATGATTTGCGAAGTGTTATGTATTCCTCGTTTACACTTCAAATGAATGTGAATGCCACACTTCCTCGCTAGGAAATAGCGTTTGCAGATGTCTACGTATCGTAGCAATAGATTTCTAATGCTTCTTAAAACGCGATATCGCAACTCATTTCTATGTTTCATGGTAAGATATAATATGATTTGCGAAGTGTTATGTATTCCTCGTCTACACTTCAAATGAATGTAAATGCGACACTTCCTCGCTAGGAAATAGCGTTTGCAGACGTCTACGTATCGTAGCAATAGATTTCTAATGCTTCTTAAAACGCGATATCGCATCTCATTTCTATGTTTCACGGTAAGATATAATATGATTTGCGAAGTGTTATATATTCCTCGTCTACACTTCAAATGAATGTAAATGCGACACATCCTTGCAAGGAAATAGCGTTTGCAGATTTCTACGTATCGTAGCAATAGGGTTCTTACGATTCTCAAAACGCGGTATCGCATCTCATTTCTATGTTTCATGGTAAGATATAATATGATTTGCGAAGTGTTATGTATTCCTCGTCTACACTTCAAATGAATGTAAATGCGACACTTCCTTTCAAGGAAATAGCGTTTGCAGATTTCAACGTATCGTAGCAATAGTGTTCTTATGATTCTTAAAACGCGATATCGCATCTCATTTCTATGTTTCATGGTAAGATATAATATTATTTGCGAAGTGTTATGTATTCCTCGTCTACACTTCAAATGAATGTAAATGCGACACTTCCTAGCAAGGAAATTGCGTTTGCAGATGTCTACGTATAGTAGCAATAGATTTCTAATGCTTCTTAAAACGCGATATCGCTTCTCATTTCTATGTTTCATGGTAAGATATAATATGATTTGCGAAGTGTCATGTATTCCTCGTCTACACTTCAAATGAATGTAAATGCGACACTTCCTTGCTAGGAAATTGCGTCTGCAGATGTCTAGGTATCGTAGCAATAGAGTTCTAATGCTTCTTAAAACGCGATATCGCATCTCATTTCTATGTTTCATGGTAAGATATAATATGATTTGCGAAGTGTCATGTATTCCTCGTCTACACTTCAAATGAATGTAAATGCGACACTTGCTTGCTAGGAAATAGCGTTTGCAGATGTCTAGGTATCGTAGCAATAGAGTTCTTATGATTCTTAAAACTCGTTATCGCATCTCATTTCTATGTTTCATGGTAAGATATAATATTATTTGCGAAGTGTTATGTATTCCTCGTCTACACTTCAAATGAATGTAAATGCGACACTTCCTAGCAAGGAAATTGCGTTTGCAGATGTCTACGTATCGTAGCAATAAATTACTAATGCTTCTTAAAACGCGATATCGCATCTCATTTCTATGTTTCATGGTAAGATATAATATGATTTGCGAAGTGTCATGTATTCCTCGTCTACACTTCAAATGAATGTAAATGCGACACTTGCTTGCTAGGAAATAGCGTTTGCAGATTTCTACGTATCGTAGCAATAGAGTTCTTATGATTCTTAAAACTCGTTATCGCATCTCATTTCTATGTTTCATGGTAAGATATAATATTATTTGCGAAGCGTTATGTATTCCTCGTCTACACTTCAAATGAATGTAAATGCGACACTTCCTAGCAAGGAAATTGCGTTTGCAGATGTCTACGTATCGTAGCAATAAATTACTAATGCTTCTTAAAACGCGATATCGCATCTCATTTCTATGTTTCATGGTAGGATATAATATGATTTGCGAAGTGTCATGTATTCCTCGACTACACTTCGAATGAATGCAAATGCGACACTTCCTTGCAAGGAAATTGCGTTTGCAGATGTCTACGTATCGTAGCAATAGATTTCTAGTGCTTCTTAAAACGCGATATCGAATCTCATTTCTATGTTTCATGGTAAGATATAATATGATTTGCGAAGTGTCATGTATTCCTCGCCTACACTTCAAATGAATGTAAATGCGACACTTCCTTGCTAGGAAATAGCGTCTGCAGATGTCTGGGTATCGTAGCAATAGAGTTCTAATGCTTCTTAAAACGCGATATCGCAACTCATTTCTATGTTTCATGGTGAGATATAATATGATTTGCGAAGTGTTATGTATTCCTCGTTTACACTTCAAATGAATGTGAATGCCACACTTCCTCGCTAGGAAATAGCGTTTGCAGACGTCTACGTATCGTAGCAATAGATTTCTAATGCTTCTTAAAACGCGATATCGCAACTCATTTCTATGTTTCATGGTAAGATATAATATGATTTGCGAAGTGTTATGTATTCCTCGTCTACACTTCAAATGAATGTAAATGCGACACTTCCTCGCTAGGAAATAGCGTTTGCAGACGTCTACGTATCGTAGCAATAGATTTCTAATGCTTCTTAAAACGCGATATCGCATCTCATTTCTATGTTTCACGGTAAGATATAATATGATTTGCGAAGTGTTATATATTCCTCGTCTACAGTTCAAATGAATGTAAATGCGACACATCCTTGCAAGGAAATAGCGTTTGCAGATTTCTACGTATCGTAGCAATAGTGTTCTTACGATTCTCAAAACGCGGTATCGCATCTCATTTCTATGTTTCATGGTAAGATATAATATGATTTGCGAAGTGTTATGTATTCCTCGTCTACACTTCAAATGAATGTAAATGCGACACTTCCTTTCAAGGAAATAGCGTTTGCAGATTTCAACGTATCGTAGCAATAGTGTTCTTATGATTCTTAAAACGCGATATCGCATCTCATTTCTATGTTTCATGGTAAGATATAATATTATTTGCGAAGTGTTATGTATTCCTCGTCTACACTTCAAATGAATGTAAATGCGACACTTCTTAGCAAGGAAATTGCGTTTGCAGATGTCTACGTATAGTAGCAATAGATTTCTAATGCTTCTTAAAACGCGATATCGCTTCTCATTTCTATGTTTCATGGTAAGATATAATATGATTTGCGAAGTGTCATGTATTCCTCGTCTACACTTCAAATGAATGTAAATGCGACACTTCCTTGCTAGGAAATTGCGTCTGCAGATGTCTAGGTATCGTAGCAATAGAGTTCTAATGCTTCTTAAAACGCGATATCGCATCTCATTTCTATGTTTCATGGTAAGATATAATATGATTTGCGAAGTGTCATGTATTCCTCGTCTACACTTCAAATGAATGTAAATGCGACACTTGCTTGCTAGGAAATAGCGTTTGCAGATTTCTACGTATCGTAGCAATAGAGTTCTTATGATTCTTAAAACTCGTTATCGCATCTCATTTCTATGTTTCATGGTAAGATATAATATTATTTGCGAAGTGTTATGTATTCCTCGTCTACACTTCAAATGAATGTAAATGCGACACTTCCTAGCAAGGAAATTGCGTTTGCAGATGTCTACGTATCGTAGCAATAAATTATTAATGCTTCTTAAAACGCGATGTCGCATCTCATTTCTATGTTTCATGGTAGGATATAATATGATTTGCGAAGTGTCATGTATTCCTCGACTACAATTCGAATGAATGTAAATGCGACACTTCCTTGCAAGGAAATTGCGTTTGCAGATGTCTACGTATCGTAGCAATAGATTTCTAATGCTTCTTAAAACGCAATATCGCATCTCATTTCTATGTTTCATGGTAAGATATAATATGATTTGCGAAGTGTCATGTATTCCTCGCCTACACTTCAAATGAATGTAAATGCGACACTTCCTTGCTAGGAAATAGCGTCTGCAGATGTCTGGGTATCGTAGCAATAGAGACCTAATGCTTCTTAAAACGCGATATCGCATCTCATTTCTATGTTTCATGGTAAGATATAATATGATTTGCGAAGTGTCATATATTCCTCGTCTACACTTCAAATGAATGTAAATGCGACACTTCCTTGCCAGGAAATAGCGTCTGCAGATGTCTAGGTATCGTAGCAATAGAGTTCAAATGCTTCATAAAACGAGATATTGCATCTCATATCAATGTTTCATGATAAGATATAATACTCACTGCGAAGTGTTATGCATTCCTCGTCTACGATTCAAATGAATGTAAATGCGACACTTCCTTCCAAGGAAATAGCGTTTTCAGATGTCTACGTATCGTAGCAATAGAGTTTTTATGATCCTTAAAACGCGATATCGCATCTCATTTCTATGTTTCATGGTAAGATATAATGTGATTTGCGAAGTGTTATGTATTCCTCGTCTACACTTCAAATGAATGTGAATGCGACACTTCCTCGCTAGGAAATAGCGTTTGCAGATGTCTATGTATCGTAGCAATAGAGTTCATATGATTCTTCAAACGCGATTTCGCATCTCAATTCTATGTTTCATGGTAAGATATAATATGATTTGCGAAGTGTTATGTATTCCTCGTCTACACTTCAAATGAATGTAAATGCGACACTTCCTAGCAAGGAAATAGTGTTTGCAGATGTCTACGTATCGTAGCAATAGATTTCTAATGCTTCTTAAAACGCGATATCGCATTTCATTTCTATGTTTCATGGTAAGATATAATATTATTTGCGAAGTGTTATGTATTCCTCGTCTACACTTCAAATGAATGTGAATGCCACACTTCCTCGCTAGGAAATAGCGTTTGCAGATGTCTACGTATCGTAGCAATAGAGTTCAAATGCATCATAAAACGAGATATTGCATCTCATATCTATGTTTCATGATAAGATATAATACTCACTGCGAAGTGTTATGCATTCCTCGTCTACGATTCAAATGAATGTAAATGCGACACTTCCTTGCAAGGAAATAGCGTTTGCAGATGTCTACGTATAGTAGCAATAGATTTCTAATGCTTCTTAAAACGCGATATCGCTTCTCATTTCTATGTTTCATGGTAAGATATAATATGATTTGCGAAGTGTCATGTATTCCTCGTCTACACTTCAAATGAATGTAAATGCGACACTTGCTTGCTAGGAAATAGCGTTTGCAGATTTCTACGTATCGTAGCAATAGAGTTCTTATGATTCTTAAAACTCGTTATCGCATCTCATTTCTATGTATCATGGTAAGATATAATATTATTTGCGAAGTGTTATATATTCCTCGTCTACACTTCAAATGAATGTAAATGCGACACTTCCTAGCAAGGAAATTGCGTTTGCAGATGTCTACGTATCGTAGCAATAAATTACTAATGCTTCTTAAAACGCGATGTCGCATCTCATTCCTATGTTTCATGGTAGGATATAATATGATTTGCGAAGTGTCATGTATTCCTCGAATACACTTCGAATGAAAGTAAATGCGACACTTCCTTGCAAGGAAATTGCGTTTGCAGATGTCTACGTATCGTAGCAATAGATTTCTAATGCTTCTTAAAACGCGATATCGCATCTCATTTCTATGTTTCATGGTAAGATATAATGTGATTTGCGAAGTGTCATGTATTCCTCGCCTACACTTCAAATGAATGTAAATGCGACACTTCCTTGCTAGGAAATAGCGTCTGCAGATGTCTGGGTATCGTAGCAATAGTGTTCTAATGCTTCTTAAAACGCGATATCGCATCTCATTTCTATGTTTCATGGTAAGATATAATATGATTTGCGAAGTGTCATGTATTCCTCCTCTACACTTCAGATGAATGTAAATGCGACACTTCCTTGCCAGGAAATAGCGTCTGCAGATGTCTAGGTATCGTAGCAATAGAGTTCAAATGCTTCATAATACGAGATATTGCATCTCATATCTATGTTTCATGATAAGATATAATACTCACTGCGAAGTGTTATGCATTCCTCGTCTACGATTCAAATGAATGTAAATGCGACACTTCCTTGCAAGGAAATTGCGTTTGCAGATGTCTACGTATCGTAGCAATAGATTTCTAATGCTTCTTAAAACGCGATATCGCATCTCATTTCTATGTTTCATGATAAGATATAATATGATTTGCGAAGTGTCATGTATTCCTCGTCTACACTTCAAATGAATGTAAATGCGACACTTGCTTGCTAGGAAATAGGGTTTGCAGATTTCTACGTATCGTAGCAATAGAGTTCTTATGATTCTTAAAACTCGTTATCGCATCTCATTTCTATGTATCATGGTAAGATATAATATTATTTGCGAAGAGTTATATATTCCTCGTCTACACTTCAAATGAATGTAAATGCGACACTTCCTTGCAAGGAAATAGCGTTTGCAGATGTCTACGTATAGTAGCAATAGATTTCTAATGCTTCTTAAAACGCGATATCGCTTCTCATTTCTATGTTTCATGGTAAGATATAATATGATTTGCGAAGTGTCATGTATTCCTCGTCTACACTTCAAATGAATGTAAATGCGACACTTGCTTGCTAGGAAATAGCGTTTGCAGATTTCTACGTATCGTAGCAATAAATTACTAATGCTTCTTAAAACGCGATGTCGCATCTCATTTCTATGTTTCATGGTAGGATATAATATGATTTGCGAAGTGTCATGTATTCCACGCCTACACTTCAAATGAATGTAAATGCGACACTTACTTGCTAGGAAATAGCGTCTGCAGATGTCTGGGTATCGTAGCAATAGATTTCTAATGCTTCTTAAAATGCGATATTGCATCTCATTTCTATGTTTCATGGTAAGATATAATATGATTTGCGAAGTGTCATATATTCCTCGTCTACACTTCAAATGAATGTAAATGCGACACATCCTTGCAAGGAAATAGCATTTGCAGATTTCTACGTATCGTAGCAATAGAGTTCTTACGATTCTCAAAACGCGATATCGCATCTCATTTCTATGTTTCATGGTAAGATATAATATGATTTGCGAAGTGTTATGTATTCCTCGTCTACACATCAAATGAATGTAAATGCGACACTTCCTTTCAAGGAAATAGCGTTTGCAGATTTCAATGTATCGTAGCAATAGTGTTCTTATGATTCTTAAAACGCGATATCGCATCTCATTTCTATGTTTCATGGTAAGATATAATATGATTTGCGAAGTGTCATGTATTCCTCGCCTACACTTCAAATGAATGTAAATGCGACACTTCCTTGCTAGGAAATAGCGTCTGCAGATGTCTGGGTATCGTAGCAATAGAGTTCTAATGCTTCTTAAAACGCGATATCGCAACTCATTTCTATGTTTCATGGTGAGATATTATATGATTTGCGAAGTGTTATGTATTCCTCGTCTACTCTTCAAATGAATGTAAATGCGACACTTCCTTGCAAGGAAATAGCGTTTGCAGATTTCTACGTATCGTAGCAATAGAGTTCTTATGATTCTTAAAACGCGATATCGCATCTCAATTCTATGTTTCATGGTAAGATATAATATGATTTGCGAAGTGTTATGTATTCCTCGTCTACACTTCAAATGAATGTAAATGCGACACTTCCTTGCAAGGAAATAGCGTTTGCAGATTTCTACGTATCGTAGCAATAGAGTTCTTATGATTCTTAAAACGCGATATCGCATCTCATTTCTATGTTTCATGGTAAGTTGTAATATGATTTGCGAAGTGTTATGTATTCCTCGTCTACACTTCAAATGAATGTAAATGTGACACTTCCTAGCAAGGAAATAGTGTTTGCAGATGTCTACGTATAGTAGCAATAGATTTCTAATGCTTCTTAAAACGCGATATCGCTTCTCATTTCTATTTTTCATGGTAAGATATAATATGATTTGCGAAGTGTCATGTATTCCTCGTCTACACTTCAAATGAATGTAAATGCGACACTTCCTTGCTAGGAAATAGCGTCTGCAGATGTCTAGGTATCGTAGCAATAGAGTTCCAATGCTGCTTAAAACGCGATATCGAATCTCATTTCTATGTTTCATGGTAAGATATAATATGATTTGCGAAGTGTCATGTATTCCTCGTCTACACTTCAAATGAATGTAAATGCGACACTTGCTTGCTAGGAAATAGCGTTTGCAGATTTCTTCGTATATTAGCAATAGAGTTCTTATGATTCTTAAAACTCGTTATCGCATCTCATTTCTATGTTTCATGGTAAGATATAATATTATTTGCGAAGTGTTATGTATTCCTCGTCTACACTTCAAATGATTGTAAATGTGACACTTCCATCAAGGAAATTGCGTTTGCAGATGTCTACGTATCGTAGCAATAAATTACTAATGCTTCTTAAAATGCGATAATGCATCTCATTTCTATGTTTCATGGTAAGATATAATATGATTTGCGAAGTGTCATATATTCCTCGTCTACACTTCAAATGAATGTAAATGCGACACATCCTTGCAAGGAAATAGCGTTTGCAGATTTCTACGTGTCGTAGCAATAGAGTTCTTACGATTCTCAAAACGCGATATCGCATCTCATTTCTATGTTTCATGGTAAGATATAATATTATTTGCGAATTGTTATATATTCCTCGTCTACACTTCAAATGAATGAAATGCGACACTTCCTTGCTAGGAAATAGCGTCTGCAGATGTCTAGGTATCGTAGCAATAGAGTTCAAATGCATCATAAAACGAGATATTGCATCTCATATCTATGTTTCATGATAAGATATAATACTCACTGCGAAGTGTTATGCATTCCTCGTCTACGATTCAAATGAATGTAAATGCGACACTTCCTTGCAAGGAAATAGCGTTTGCAGATGTCTACGTATAGTAGCAATAGATTTCTAATGCTTCTTAAAACGCGATATCGCTTCTCATTTCTATGTTTCATGGTAAGATATAATATGATTTGCGAAGTGTCATGTATTCCTCGTCTACACTTCAAATGAATGTAAATGCGACACTTGCTTGCTAGGAAATAGCGTTTGCAGATTTCTACGTATCGTAGCAATAGAGTTCTTATGATTCTTAAAACTCGTTATCGCATCTCATTTCTATGTATCATGGTAAGATATAATATTATTTGCGAAGTGTTATATATTCCTCGTCTACACTTCAAATGAATGTAAATGCGACACTTCCTAGCAAGGAAATTGCGTTTGCAGATGTCTACGTATCGTAGCAATAAATTACTAATGCTTCTTAAAACGCGATGTCGCATCTCATTCCTATGTTTCATGGTAGGATATAATATGATTTGCGAAGTGTCATGTATTCCTCGACTACACTTCGAATGAATGTAAATGCGACACTTCCTTGCAAGGAAATTGCGTTTGCAGATGTCTACGTATCGTAGCAATAGATTTCTAATGCTTCTTAAAACGCGATATCGCATCTCATTTCTATGTTTCATGGTAAGATATAATATGATTTGCGAAGTGTCATGTATTCCTCGCCTACACTTCAAATGAATGTAAATGCGACACTTCCTTGCTAGGAAATAGCGTCTGCAGATGTCTGGGTATCGTAGCAATAGTGTTCTAATGCTTCTTAAAACGCGATATAGCATCTCATTTCTATGTTTCATGGTAAGATATAATATGATTTGCGAAGTGTCATGTATTCCTCGTCTACACTTCAGATGAATGTAAATGCGACACTTCCTTGCCAGGAAATAGCGTCTGCAGATGTCTAGGTATCGTAGCAATAGAGTTCAAATGCTTCATAAAACGAGATATTGCATCTCATATCTATGTTTCATGATAAGATATAATACTCACTGCGAAGTGTTATGCATTCCTCGTCTACGATTCAAATGAATGTAAATGCGACACTTCCTTGCAAGGAAATAACGTTTTCAGATGTCTACGTATCGTAGCAATAGAGTTTTTATGATCCTTAAAACACGATATCGCATCTCATTTCTATGTTTCATGGTAAGATATAATATGATTTGCGAAGTGTCATGTATTCCTCGTCTACACTTCAAATGAATGTAAATGCGACACTTGCTTGCTAGGAAATAGCGTTTGCAGATTTCTACGTATCGTAGCAATAGAGTTCTTATGATTCTTAAAACTCGTTATCGCATCTCATTTCTATGTTTCATGGTAAGATATAATATTATTTGCGGAGTGTTATGTATTCCTCGTCTACACTTCAAATGAATGTAAATGTGACACTTCCTAGCAAGGAAATTGCGTTTGCAGATGTCTACGTATCGTAGCAATAAATTACTAATGCTTCTTAAAACGCGATATCGCATCTCATTTCTATGTTTCATGGTAGGATATAATATGATTTGCGAAGTGTCATGTATTCCTCGACTACACTTCGAATGAATGTAAATGCGACACTTCCTTGCAAGGAAAGTGCGTTTGCAGATGTCTACGTATCGTAGCAATAGATTTCTAATGCTTCTTAAAACGCGATATCGCATCTCATTTCTATGTTTCATGATAAGATATAATATGATTTGCGAAGTGTCATGTATTCCTCGTCTACACTTCAAATGAATGTAAATGCGACACTTGCTTGCTAGGAAATAGGGTTTGCAGATTTCTACGTATCGTAGCAATAGAGTTCTTATGATTCTTAAAACTCGTTATCGCATCTCATTTCTATGTATCATGGTAAGATATAATATTATTTGCGAAGTGTTATATATTCCTCGTCTACACTTCAAATGAATGTAAATGCGACACTTCCTAGCAAGGAAATTGCGTTTGCAGATGTCTACGTATCGTAGCAATAAATTACTAATGCTTCTTAAAACGCGATGTCGCATCTCATTTCTATGTTTCATGGTAGGATATAATATGATTTGCGAAGTGTCATGTATTCCTCGCCTACACTTCAAATGAATGTAAATGCGACACTTCCTTGCTAGGAAATAGCGTCTGCAGATGTCTGGGTATCGTAGCAATAGATTTCTAATGCTTCTTAAAATGCGATAATGCATCTCATTTCTATGTTTCATGGTAAGATATAATATGATTTGCGAAGTGTCATATATTCCTCGTCTACACTTCAAATGAATGTAAATGCGACACATCCTTGCAAGGAAATAGCATTTGCAGATTTCTACGTATCGTAGCAATAGAGTTCTTACGATTCTCAAAACGCGATATCGCATCTCATTTCTATGTTTCATGGTAAGATATAATATGATTTGCGAAGTGTTATGTATTCCTCGTCTACACATCAAATGAATGTAAATGCGACACTTCCTTTCAAGGAAATAGCGTTTGCAGATTTCAATGTATCGTAGCAATAGTGTTCTTATGATTCTTAAAACGCGATATCGCATCTCATTTCTATGTTTCATGGTAAGATATAATATGATTTGCGAAGTGTCATGTATTCCTCGCCTACACTTCAAATGAATGTAAATGCGACACTTCCTTGCTAGGAAATAGCGTCTGCAGATGTCTGGGTATCGTAGCAATAGAGTTCTAATGCTTCTTAAAACGCGATATCGCATCTCATATCTATGTTTCATGATAAGATATAATACTCACTGCGAAGTGTTCTGCATTCATCGTCTACGATTCAAATGAATGTAAATGCGACACTTCCTTGCAAGGAAATAGCGTTTTCAGATGTCTACGTATCGTAGCAATAGAGTTTTTATGATCCTTAAAACACTATATCGCATCTCATTTCTATGTTTCATGGTAAGATATAATATGATTTGCGAAGTGTCATGTATTCCTCGTCTACACTTCAAATGAATGTAAATGCGACACTTGCTTGCTAGGAAATAGCGTTTGCAGATGTCTACGTATCGTAGCAATAGAGTTCTTATGATTCTTAAAACTCGTTATCGCATCTCAATTCTATGTTTCATGGCAAGATATAATATGATTTGCGAAGTGTTATGTATTCCTCGTCTACACTTCAAATGAATGTAAATGCGACACTTCCTTGCAAGGAAATAGCGTTTGCAGATTTCTACGTATCGTAGCAATAGAGTTCTTATGATTCTTAAAACGCGATATCGCATCTCATTTCTATGTTTCATGGTAGGATATAATATGATTTGCGAAGTGTCATGTATTCCTCGACTACACTTCGAATGAATGTAAATGCGACACTTCCTTGCAAGGAAATTGCGTTTGCAGATGTCTACGTATCGTAGCAATAGATTTCTAATGCTTCTTAAAACGCGATATCGCATCTCATTTCTATATTTCATGGTAAGATATAATATGATTTGCGAAGTGTCATGTATTCCTCGCCTACACTTCAAATGAATGTAAATGCGACACTTCCTTGCTAGGAAATAGCGTCTGCAGATGTCTGGGTATCGTAGCAATAGAGTTCTAATGCTTCTTAAAACGCGATATCGCAACTCATTTCTATGTTTCATGGTGAGATATTATATGATTTGCGATGTGTTATGTATTCCTCGTCTACTCTTCAAATGAATGTAAATGCGACACTTCCTTGCAAGGAAATAGCGTTTGCAGATTTCTACGTATCGTAGCAATAGAGTTCTTATGATTCTTAATACGCGATATCGCATCTCAATTCTATGTTTCATGGTAAGATATAATATGATTTGCGAAGTGTTATGTATTCCTCGTCTACACTTCAAATGAATGTAAATGCGACACTTCCTTGCAAGGAAATAGCGTTTGCAGATTTCTACGTATCGTAGCAATAGAGTTCTTATGATTCTTAAAACGCGATATCGCATCTCATTTCTATGTTTCATGGTAAGTTGTAATATGATTTGCGAAGTGTTATGTATTCCTCGTCTGCACTTCAAATGAATGTAAATGTGACACTTCCTAGCAAGGAAATAGTGTTTGCAGATGTCTACGTATAGTAGCAATAGATTTCTAATGCTTCTTAAAACGCGATATCGCTTCTCATTTCTATTATTCATGGTAAGATATAATATGATTTGCGAAGTGTCATGTATTCCTCGTCTACACTTCAAATGAATGTAAATGCGACACTTCCTTGCTAGGAAATAGCGTCTGCAGATGTCTAGGTATCGTAGCAATAGAGTTCCAATGCTGCTTAAAACGCGATATCGCATCTCATTTCTATGTTTCATGGTAAGATATAATATGATTTGCGAAGTGTCATGTATTCCTCGTCTACACTTCAAATGAATGTAAATGCGACACTTGCTTGCTAGGAAATAGCGTTTGCAGATTTCTTCGTATATTAGCAATAGAGTTCTTATGATTCTTAAAACTCGTTATCGCATCTCATTTCTATGTTTCATGGTAAGATATAATATTATTTGCGAAGTGTTATGTATTCCTCGTCTACACTTCAAATGATTGTAAATGTGACACTTCCATCAAGGAAATTGCGTTTGCAGATGTCTACGTATCGTAGCAATAAATTACTAATGCTTCTTAAAATGCGATAATGCATCTCATTTCTATGTTTCATGGTAAGATATAATATGATTTGCGAAGTGTCATATATTCCTCGTCTACACTTCAAATGAATGTAAATGCGACACATCCTTGCAAGGAAATAGCGTTTGCAGATTTCTACGTGTCGTAGCAATAGAGTTCTTACGATTCTCAAAACGCGATATCGCATCTCATTTCTATGTTTCATGGTAAGATATAATATTATTTGCGAATTGTTATATATTCCTCGTCTACACTTCAAATGAATGAAATGCGACACTTCCTTGCTAGGAAATAGCGTCTGCAGATGTCTAGGTATCGTAGCAATAGAGTTCAAATGCATCATAAAACGAGATATTGCATCTCATATCTATGTTTCATGATAAGATATAATACTCACTGCGAAGTGTTATGCATTCCTCGTCTACGATTCAAATGAATGTAAATGCGACACTTCCTTGCAAGGAAATAGCGTTTGCAGATGTCTACGTATAGTAGCAATAGATTTCTAATGCTTCTTAAAACGCGATATCGCTTCTCATTTCTATGTTTCATGGTAAGATATAATATGATTTGCGAAGTGTCATGTATTCCTCGTCTACACTTCAAATGAATGTAAATGCGACACTTGCTTGCTAGGAAATAGCGTTTGCAGATTTCTACGTATCGTAGCAATAGAGTTCTTATGATTCTTAAAACTCGTTATCGCATCTCATTTCTATGTATCATGGTAAGATATAATATTATTTGCGAAGTGTTATATATTCCTCGTCTACACTTCAAATGAATGTAAATGCGACACTTCCTAGCAAGGAAATTGCGTTTGCAGATGTCTACGTATCGTAGCAATAAATTACTAATGCTTCTTAAAACGCGATGTCGCATCTCATTCCTATGTTTCATGGTAGGATATAATATGATTTGCGAAGTGTCATGTATTCCTCGACTACACTTCGAATGAATGTAAATGCGACACTTCCTTGCAAGGAAATTGCGTTTGCAGATGTCTACGTATCGTAGCAATAGATTTCTAATGCTTCTTAAAACGCGATATCGCATCTCATTTCTATGTTTCATGGTAAGATATAATATGATTTGCGAAGTGTCATGTATTCCTCGCCTACACTTCAAATGAATGTAAATGCGACACTTCCTTGCTAGGAAATAGCGTCTGCAGATGTCTGGGTATCGTAGCAATAGTGTTCTAATGCTTCTTAAAACGCGATATAGCATCTCATTTCTATGTTTCATGGTAAGATATAATATGATTTGCGAAGTGTCATGTATTCCTCGTCTACACTTCAGATGAATGTAAATGCGACACTTCCTTGCCAGGAAATAGCGTCTGCAGATGTCTAGGTATCGTAGCAATAGAGTTCAAATGCTTCATAAAACGAGATATTGCATCTCATATCTATGTTTCATGATAAGATATAATACTCACTGCGAAGTGTTATGCATTCCTCGTCTACGATTCAAATGAATGTAAATGCGACACTTCCTTGCAAGGAAATAACGTTTTCAGATGTCTACGTATCGTAGCAATAGAGTTTTTATGATCCTTAAAACACGATATCGCATCTCATTTCTATGTTTCATGGTAAGATATAATATGATTTGCGAAGTGTCATGTATTCCTCGTCTACACTTCAAATGAATGTAAATGCGACACTTGCTTGCTAGGAAATAGCGTTTGCAGATTTCTACGTATCGTAGCAATAGAGTTCTTATGATTCTTAAAACTCGTTATCGCATCTCATTTCTATGTTTCATGGTAAGATATAATATTATTTGCGGAGTGTTATGTATTCCTCGTCTACACTTCAAATGAATGTAAATGTGACACTTCCTAGCAAGGAAATTGCGTTTGCAGATGTCTACGTATCGTAGCAATAAATTACTAATGCTTCTTAAAACGCGATATCGCATCTCATTTCTATGTTTCATGGTAGGATATAATATGATTTGCGAAGTGTCATGTATTCCTCGACTACACTTCGAATGAATGTAAATGCGACACTTCCTTGCAAGGAAAGTGCGTTTGCAGATGTCTACGTATCGTAGCAATAGATTTCTAATGCTTCTTAAAACGCGATATCGCATCTCATTTCTATGTTTCATGATAAGATATAATATGATTTGCGAAGTGTCATGTATTCCTCGTCTACACTTCAAATGAATGTAAATGCGACACTTGCTTGCTAGGAAATAGGGTTTGCAGATTTCTACGTATCGTAGCAATAGAGTTCTTATGATTCTTAAAACTCGTTATCGCATCTCATTTCTATGTATCATGGTAAGATATAATATTATTTGCGAAGTGTTATATATTCCTCGTCTACACTTCAAATGAATGTAAATGCGACACTTCCTTGCAAGGAAATAGCGTTTGCAGATGTCTACGTATAGTAGCAATAGATTTCTAATGCTTCTTAAAACGCGATATCGCTTCTCATTTCTATGTTTCATGGTAAGATATAATATGATTTGCGAAGTGTCATGTATTCCTCGTCTACACTTCAAATGAATGTAAATGCGACACTTGCTTGCTAGGAAATAGCGTTTGCAGATTTCTACGTATCGTAGCAATAGAGTTCTTATGATTCTTAAAACTCGTTATCGCACCTCATTTCTATGTATCATGGTAAGATATAATATTATTTGCGAAGTGTTATATATTCCTCGTCTACACTTCAAATGAATGTAAATGCGACACTTCCTAGCAAGGAAATTGCGTTTGCAGATGTCTACGTATCGTAGCAATAAATTACTAATGCTTCTTAAAACGCGATGTCGCATCTCATTTCTATGTTTCATGGTAGGATATAATATGATTTGCGAAGTGTCATGTATTCCTCGCCTACACTTCAAATGAATGTAAATGCGACACTTCCTTGCTAGGAAATAGCGTCTGCAGATGTCTGGGTATCGTAGCAATAGATTTCTAATGCTTCTTAAAATGCGATAATGCATCTCATTTCTATGTTTCATGGTAAGATATAATATGATTTGCGAAGTGTCATATATTCCTCGTCTACACTTCAAATGAATGTAAATGCGACACATCCTTGCAAGGAAATAGCATTTGCAGATTTCTACGTATCGTAGCAATAGAGTTCTTACGATTCTCAAAACGCGATATCGCATCTCATTTCTATGTTTCATGGTAAGATATAATATGATTTGCGAAGTGTTATGTATTCCTCGTCTACACATCAAATGAATGTAAATGCGACACTTCCTTTCAAGGAAATAGCGTTTGCAGATTTCAATGTATCGTAGCAATAGTGTTCTTATGATTCTTAAAACGCGATATCGCATCTCATTTCTATGTTTCATGGTAAGATATAATATGATTTGCGAAGTGTCATGTATTCCTCGCCTACACTTCAAATGAATGTAAATGCGACACTTCCTTGCTAGGAAATAGCGTCTGCAGATGTCTGGGTATCGTAGCAATAGAGTTCTAATGCTTCTTAAAACGCGATATCGCATCTCATATCTATGTTTCATGATAAGATATAATACTCACTGCGAAGTGTTCTGCATTCATCGTCTACGATTCAAATGAATGTAAATGCGACACTTCCTTGCAAGGAAATAGCGTTTTCAGATGTCTACGTATCGTAGCAATAGAGTTTTTATGATCCTTAAAACACTATATCGCATCTCATTTCTATGTTTCATGGTAAGATATAATATGATTTGCGAAGTGTCATGTATTCCTCGTCTACACTTCAAATGAATGTAAATGCGACACTTGCTTGCTAGGAAATAGCGTTTGCAGATGTCTACGTATCGTAGCAATAGAGTTCTTATGATTCTTAAAACTCGTTATCGCATCTCAATTCTATGTTTCATGGCAAGATATAATATGATTTGCGAAGTGTTATGTATTCCTCGTCTACACTTCAAATGAATGTAAATGCGACACTTCCTTGCAAGGAAATAGCGTTTGCAGATTTCTACGTATCGTAGCAATAGAGTTCTTATGATTCTTAAAACGCGATATCGCATCTCATTTCTATGTTTCATGGTAGGATATAATATGATTTGCGAAGTGTCATGTATTCCTCGACTACACTTCGAATGAATGTAAATGCGACACTTCCTTGCAAGGAAATTGCGTTTGCAGATGTCTACGTATCGTAGCAATAGATTTCTAATGCTTCTTAAAACGCGATATCGCATCTCATTTCTATGTTTCATGGTAAGATATAATATGATTTGCGAAGTGTCATGTATTCCTCGCCTACACTTCAAATGAATGTAAATGCGACACTTCCTTGCTAGGAAATAGCGTCTGCAGATGTCTGGGTATCGTAGCAATAGAGTTCTAATGCTTCTTAAAACGCGATATCGCAACTCATTTCTATGTTTCATGGTGAGATATTATATGATTTGCGATGTGTTATGTATTCCTCGTCTACTCTTCAAATGAATGTAAATGCGACACTTCCTTGCAAGGAAATAGCGTTTGCAGATTTCTACGTATCGTAGCAATAGAGTTCTTATGATTCTTAATACGCGATATCGCATCTCAATTCTATGTTTCATGGTAAGATATAATATGATTTGCGAAGTGTTATGTATTCCTCGTCTACACTTCAAATGAATGTAAATGCGACACTTCCTTGCAAGGAAATAGCGTTTGCAGATTTCTACGTATCGTAGCAATAGAGTTCTTATGATTCTTAAAACGCGATATCGCATCTCATTTCTATGTTTCATGGTAAGTTGTAATATGATTTGCGAAGTGTTATGTATTCCTCGTCTGCACTTCAAATGAATGTAAATGTGACACTTCCTAGCAAGGAAATAGTGTTTGCAGATGTCTACGTATAGTAGCAATAGATTTCTAATGCTTCTTAAAACGCGATATCGCTTCTCATTTCTATTATTCATGGTAAGATATAATATGATTTGCGAAGTGTCATGTATTCCTCGTCTACACTTCAAATGAATGTAAATGCGACACTTCCTGGCTAGGAAATAGCGTCTGCAGATGTCTAGGTATCGTAGCAATAGAGTTCCAATGCTGCTTAAAACGCGATATCGCATCTCATTTCTATGTTTCATGGTAAGATATAATATGATTTGCGAAGTGTCATGTATTCCTCGTCTACACTTCAAATGAATGTAAATGCGACACTTGCTTGCTAGGAAATAGCGTTTGCAGATTTCTTCGTATATTAGCAATAGAGTTCTTATGATTCTTAAAACTCGTTATCGCATCTCATTTCTATGTTTCATGGTAAGATATAATATTATTTGCGAAGTGTTATGTATTCCTCGTCTACACTTCAAATGGATGTAAATGTGACACTTCCATCAAGGAAATTGCGTTTGCAGATGTCTACGTATCGTAGCAATAAATTACTAATGCTTCTTAAAACGCGATATCGCATCTCATTTCTATGTTTCATGGTAGGATATAATATTATTTGCGAAGTGTTATGTATTCCTCGTCTACACTTCAAATGAATGTAAATGTGACACTTCCATCAAGGAAATAGCGTTTGCAGATTTCTACGTATCGTAGCAATAGAGTTCTTACGATTCTCAAAACGCGATATCGCATCTCATTTCTATGTTTCATGGTAAGATATAATATGATTTGCGAAGTGTTATGTATTCCTCGTCTACACATCAAATGAATGTAAATGCGACACTTCCTTTCAAGGAAATAGCGTTTGCAGATTTCAATGTATCGTAGCAATAGTGTTCTTATGATTCTTAAAACGCGATATCGCATCTCATTTCTATGTTTCATGGTAAGATATAATATGATTTGCGAAGTGTCATGTATTCCTCGCCTACACTTCAAATGAATGTAAATGCGACACTTCCTTGCTAGGAAATAGCGTCTGCAGATGTCTGGGTATCGTAGCAATAGAGTTCTAATGCTTCTTAAAACGCGATATCGCATCTCATATCTATGTTTCATGATAAGATATAATACTCACTGCGAAGTGTTCTGCATTCATCGTCTACGATTCAAATGAATGTAAATGCGACACTTCCTTGCAAGGAAATAGCGTTTTCAGATGTCTACGTATCGTAGCAATAGAGTTTTTATGATCCTTAAAACACTATATCGCATCTCATTTCTATGTTTCATGGTAAGATATAATATGATTTGCGAAGTGTCATGTATTCCTCGTCTACACTTCAAATGAATGTAAATGCGACACTTGCTTGCTAGGAAATAGCGTTTGCAGATGTCTACGTATCGTAGCAATAGAGTTCTTATGATTCTTAAAACTCGTTATCGCATCTCAATTCTATGTTTCATGGCAAGATATAATATGATTTGCGAAGTGTTATGTATTCCTCGTCTACACTTCAAATGAATGTAAATGCGACACTTCCTTGCAAGGAAATAGCGTTTGCAGATTTCTACGTATCGTAGCAATAGAGTTCTTATGATTCTTAAAACGCGATATCGCATCTCATTTCTATGTTTCATGGTAGGATATAATATGATTTGCGAAGTGTCATGTATTCCTCGACTACACTTCGAATGAATGTAAATGCGACACTTCCTTGCAAGGAAATTGCGTTTGCAGATGTCTACGTATCGTAGCAATAGATTTCTAATGCTTCTTAAAACGCGATATCGCATCTCATTTCTATGTTTCATGGTAAGATATAATATGATTTGCGAAGTGTCATGTATTCCTCGCCTACACTTCAAATGAATGTAAATGCGACACTTCCTTGCTAGGAAATAGCGTCTGCAGATGTCTGGGTATCGTAGCAATAGAGTTCTAATGCTTCTTAAAACGCGATATCGCAACTCATTTCTATGTTTCATGGTGAGATATTATATGATTTGCGATGTGTTATGTATTCCTCGTCTACTCTTCAAATGAATGTAAATGCGACACTTCCTTGCAAGGAAATAGCGTTTGCAGATTTCTACGTATCGTAGCAATAGAGTTCTTATGATTCTTAATACGCGATATCGCATCTCAATTCTATGTTTCATGGTAAGATATAATATGATTTGCGAAGTGTTATGTATTCCTCGTCTACACTTCAAATGAATGTAAATGCGACACTTCCTTGCAAGGAAATAGCGTTTGCAGATTTCTACGTATCGTAGCAATAGAGTTCTTATGATTCTTAAAACGCGATATCGCATCTCATTTCTATGTTTCATGGTAAGTTGTAATATGATTTGCGAAGTGTTATGTATTCCTCGTCTGCACTTCAAATGAATGTAAATGTGACACTTCCTAGCAAGGAAATAGTGTTTGCAGATGTCTACGTATAGTAGCAATAGATTTCTAATGCTTCTTAAAACGCGATATCGCTTCTCATTTCTATTATTCATGGTAAGATATAATATGATTTGCGAAGTGTCATGTATTCCTCGTCTACACTTCAAATGAATGTAAATGCGACACTTCCTTGCTAGGAAATAGCGTCTGCAGATGTCTAGGTATCGTAGCAATAGAGTTCCAATGCTGCTTAAAACGCGATATCGCATCTCATTTCTATGTTTCATGGTAAGATATAATATGATTTGCGAAGTGTCATGTATTCCTCGTCTACACTTCAAATGAATGTAAATGCGACACTTGCTTGCTAGGAAATAGCGTTTGCAGATTTCTTCGTATATTAGCAATAGAGTTCTTATGATTCTTAAAACTCGTTATCGCATCTCATTTCTATGTTTCATGGTAAGATATAATATTATTTGCGAAGTGTTATGTATTCCTCGTCTACACTTCAAATGGATGTAAATGTGACACTTCCATCAAGGAAATTGCGTTTGCAGATGTCTACGTATCGTAGCAATAAATTACTAATGCTTCTTAAAACGCGATATCGCATCTCATTTCTATGTTTCATGGTAGGATATAATATTATTTGCGAAGTGTTATGTATTCCTCGTCTACACTTCAAATGAATGTAAATGTGACACTTCCATCAAGGAAATAGCGTTTGCAGATTTCTACGTATCGTAGCAATAGAGTTCTTACGATTCTCAAAACGCGATATCGCATCTCATTTCTATGTTTCATGGTAAGATATAATATGATTTGCGAAGTGTTATGTATTCCTCGTCTACACATCAAATGAATGTAAATGCGACACTTCCTTTCAAGGAAATAGCGTTTGCAGATTTCAATGTATCGTAGCAATAGTGTTCTTATGATTCTTAAAACGCGATATCGCATCTCATTTCTATGTTTCATGGTAAGATATAATATGATTTGCGAAGTGTCATGTATTCCTCGCCTACACTTCAAATGAATGTAAATGCGACACTTCCTTGCTAGGAAATAGCGTCTGCAGATGTCTGGGTATCGTAGCAATAGAGTTCTAATGCTTCTTAAAACGCGATATCGCATCTCATATCTATGTTTCATGATAAGATATAATACTCACTGCGAAGTGTTCTGCATTCATCGTCTACGATTCAAATGAATGTAAATGCGACACTTCCTTGCAAGGAAATAGCGTTTTCAGATGTCTACGTATCGTAGCAATAGAGTTTTTATGATCCTTAAAACACTATATCGCATCTCATTTCTATGTTTCATGGTAAGATATAATATGATTTGCGAAGTGTCATGTATTCCTCGTCTACACTTCAAATGAATGTAAATGCGACACTTGCTTGCTAGGAAATAGCGTTTGCAGATGTCTACGTATCGTAGCAATAGAGTTCTTATGATTCTTAAAACTCGTTATCGCATCTCAATTCTATGTTTCATGGCAAGATATAATATGATTTGCGAAGTGTTATGTATTCCTCGTCTACACTTCAAATGAATGTAAATGCGACACTTCCTTGCAAGGAAATAGCGTTTGCAGATTTCTACGTATCGTAGCAATAGAGTTCTTATGATTCTTAAAACGCGATATCGCATCTCATTTCTATGTTTCATGGTAGGATATAATATGATTTGCGAAGTGTCATGTATTCCTCGACTACACTTCGAATGAATGTAAATGCGACACTTCCTTGCAAGGAAATTGCGTTTGCAGATGTCTACGTATCGTAGCAATAGATTTCTAATGCTTCTTAAAACGCGATATCGCATCTCATTTCTATGTTTCATGGTAAGATATAATATGATTTGCGAAGTGTCATGTATTCCTCGCCTACACTTCAAATGAATGTAAATGCGACACTTCCTTGCTAGGAAATAGCGTCTGCAGATGTCTGGGTATCGTAGCAATAGAGTTCTAATGCTTCTTAAAACGCGATATCGCAACTCATTTCTATGTTTCATGGTGAGATATTATATGATTTGCGATGTGTTATGTATTCCTCGTCTACTCTTCAAATGAATGTAAATGCGACACTTCCTTGCAAGGAAATAGCGTTTGCAGATTTCTACGTATCGTAGCAATAGAGTTCTTATGATTCTTAATACGCGATATCGCATCTCAATTCTATGTTTCATGGTAAGATATAATATGATTTGCGAAGTGTTATGTATTCCTCGTCTACACTTCAAATGAATGTAAATGCGACACTTCCTTGCAAGGAAATAGCGTTTGCAGATTTCTACGTATCGTAGCAATAGAGTTCTTATGATTCTTAAAACGCGATATCGCATCTCATTTCTATGTTTCATGGTAAGTTGTAATATGATTTGCGAAGTGTTATGTATTCCTCGTCTGCACTTCAAATGAATGTAAATGTGACACTTCCTAGCAAGGAAATAGTGTTTGCAGATGTCTACGTATAGTAGCAATAGATTTCTAATGCTTCTTAAAACGCGATATCGCTTCTCATTTCTATTATTCATGGTAAGATATAATATGATTTGCGAAGTGTCATGTATTCCTCGTCTACACTTCAAATGAATGTAAATGCGACACTTCCTTGCTAGGAAATAGCGTCTGCAGATGTCTAGGTATCGTAGCAATAGAGTTCCAATGCTGCTTAAAACGCGATATCGCATCTCATTTCTATGTTTCATGGTAAGATATAATATGATTTGCGAAGTGTCATGTATTCCTCGTCTACACTTCAAATGAATGTAAATGCGACACTTGCTTGCTAGGAAATAGCGTTTGCAGATTTCTTCGTATATTAGCAATAGAGTTCTTATGATTCTTAAAACTCGTTATCGCATCTCATTTCTATGTTTCATGGTAAGATATAATATTATTTGCGAAGTGTTATGTATTCCTCGTCTACACTTCAAATGAATGTAAATGTGACACTTCCATCAAGGAAATTGCGTTTGCAGATGTCTACGTATCGTAGCAATAAATTACTAATGCTTCTTAAAACGCGATATCGCATCTCATTTCTATGTTTCATGGTAGGATATAATATGATTTGCGAAGTGTCATGTGTTCCTCGACTACACTTCGAATGAATGTAAATGCGACACTTCCTTGCAAGGAAATTGCGTTTGCAGATGTCTACGTATCGTAGCAATAGATTTCTAATGCTTCTTAAAACGCGATATCGCATCTCATTTCTATGTTTCATGGTAAGATATAATATGATTTGCGAAGTGTCATGTATTCCTCGCCTACACTTCAAATGAATGTAAATGCGACACTTCCTTGCTAGGAAATAGCGTCTGCAGATGTCTGGGTATCGTAGCAATAGAGTTCTAATGCTTCTTAAAACGCGATATCGCAACTCATTTCTATGTTTCATGGTGAGATATTATATGATTTGCGAAGTGTTATGTACTCCTCGTTTACACTTCAAATGAATGTGAATGCCACACTTCCTCGCTAGGAAATAGCGTTTGCAGACGTCTACGTATCGTAGCAATAGATTTCCAATGCTTCTTACTACGCGATATCGCATCTCATTTCTATGTTTCATGGTAAGATATAATATGATTTGCGAAGTGCTATGTATTCCTCGTCTACACTTCGAATGAATGTTAATGCGACACTTCCTTGCAAGGAAATAGCGTTTGCAGATGTCTATGTATCGTAGCAATGGAGTTCTTATGATTCCTAAAACGCGATATCGCATCTCAATTCTATGTTTCATGGTAAGATATAATATGATTTGCGAAGTGTTATGTATTCCTCGTCTACACTTCAAATGAATGTAAATGCGACACTTCCTTGCAAGGAAATAGCGTTTGCAGATGTCTACATATCGTAGCAATAGATTTCTAATGCTTCATAAAACGCGATATCGCATTTCATTTCTATGTTTCATGGTAAGATATAATATTATTTGCGAAGTGTTATGTATTCCTCGTCTACACCTCAAATGAATGTAAATGCGACACTTCCTTGCTAGGGAATAGCGTCTGCAGATGTCTAGGTATCGTAGCAATAGAGTTCAAATGCTTCATAAAACGAGATATTGCATCTCATATCTATGTTTCATGATAAGATATAATACTCACTGCGAAGTGTTATGCATTCCTCGTCTACGATTCAAATGAATGTAAATGCGACACTTCCTTGCAAGGAAATAGCGTTTGCAGATTTCTACGTATCGTAGCAATAGAGTTCTTATGATTCTTAAAACGCGATATCGCATCTCAATTCTATGTTTCATGGTAAGATATAATATGATTTGCGAAGTGTTATGTATTCCTCGTCTACACTTCAAATGAATGTAAATGCGACACATCCTTGCAAGGAAATAGCGTTTGCAGATTTCTACGTATCGTAGCAATAGAGTTCTTACGATTCTCAAAACGCGATATCGCATCTCATTTCTATGTTTCATGGTAAGATATAATATTATTTGCGACGTGTTACGTATTCCTCGTCTACACTTCAAATGGATGTAAATGCGACACTTCCTAGCAAGGAAATTGCGTTTGCAGATTTCAACGTATCGTAGCAATAGTGTTCTTATGATTCTTAAAACGCGATATCGCATCTCATTTCTACGTTTCATGGTAAGATATAATATTATTTGCGAAGTGTTATGTATTCCTCGTCTACACTTCAAATGAATGTAAATGCGACACTTCCTAGCAAGGAAATTGCGTTTGCAGATGTCTACGTATAGTAGCAATTGATTTCTTATGATTCTTAAAACTCGTTATCGCATCTCATTTCTATGTTTCATGGTAAGATATAATATTATTTGCGAAGTGTTATGTATTCCTCGTCTACACTTCAAATGAATGTAAATGTGACACTTCCTAGCAAGGAAATTGCGTTTGCAGATGTCTACGTATCGTAGCAATAAATTACTAATGCTTCTTAAAACGCGATATCGCATCTCATTTCTATGTTTCATGGTAGGATATAATATGATTTGCGAAGTGTCATGTATTCCTCGCCTACACTTCAAATGAATGTAAATGCGACACTTCCTTGCTAGGAAATAGCGTCTGCAGATGTCTGGGTATCGTAGCAATAGAGTTCTAATGCTTCTTAAAACGCGATATCGCAACTCATTTCTATGTTTCATGGTGAGATATTATATGATTTGCGAAGTGTTATGTATTCCTCGTCTACTCTTCAAATGAATGTAAATGCGACACTTCCTTGCAAGGAAATAGCGTTTGCAGATTTCTACGTATCGTAGCAATAGAGATCTTATGATTCTTAAAACGCGATATCGCATCTCAATTCTATGTTTCATGGTAAGATATAATATGATTTGCGAAGTGTTATGTATTCCTCGTCTACACTTCAAATGAATGTAAATGTGACACTTCCTAGCAAGGAAATTGCGTTTGCAGATGTCTACGTATCGTAGCAATAAATTACTAATGCTTCTTAAAACGCGATATCGCATCTCATTTCTATGTTTCATGGTAGGATATAATATGATTTGCGAAGTGTCATGTGTTCCTCGACTACACTTCGAATGAATGTAAATGCGACACTTCCTTGCAAGGAAATTGCGTTTGCAGATGTCTACGTATCGTAGCAATAGATTTCTAATGCTTCTTAAAACGCGATATCGCATCTCATTTCTATGTTTCATGGTAAGATATAATATTATTTGCGAAGTGTTATGTATTTCTCGTCTACACCTCAAATGAATGTAAATGCGACACTTCCTTGCTTGGAAATAGCGTCTGCAGATGTCTAGGTATCGTAGCAATAGAGTACAAATGCTTCATAAAACGAGATATTGCATCTCATATCTATGTTTCATGATAAGATATAATACTCACTGCGAAGTGTTATGCATTCCTCGTCTACGATTCAAATGAATGTAAATGCGACACTTCCTTCCAAGGAAATAGCGTTTGCAGATGTCTACGTATCGTAGCAATAGAGTTTTTATGATCCTTAAAACGCGATATCGCATCTCATTTCTATGTTTCATGGTAAGATATAATGTGATTTGCGAAGTGTTATGTATTCCTCGTCTACACTTCAAATGAATGTGAATGCGACACTTCCTCGCTAGGAAATAGCGTTTGCAGATGTCTACGTATCGCAGCAATAGATTTCTAATGCTTCTTAAAATGCGATAATGCATCTCATTTCTATGTTTCATGGTAAGATATAATATTATTTGCGAAGTGTTATATATTCCTCGTCTACACTTCAAATGAATGTAAATGCGACACTTCCTAGCAAGGAAATTGCGTTTGTAGATGTCTACGTATCGTAGCAATAAACTACTAATGCTTCTTAAAACGCGATGTCGCATCTCATTTCTATGTTTCATGGTAGGATATAATATGATTTGCGAAGTGTCATGTATTCCTCGACTACACTTCGAATGAATGTAAATGCGACACTTCCTTGCAAGGAAATTGCGTTTGCAGATGTCTACGTATCGTAGCAATAGATTTCTAATGCTTCTTAAAACGCGATATCGCATCTCATTTCTATGTTTCATGGTAAGATATAATATGATTTGCGAAGTGTCATGTATTCCTCGCCTACACTTCAAATGAATGTAAATGCGACACTTCGTTGCTAGGAAATAGCGTCTGCAGATGTCTGGGTATCGTAGCAATAGAGTTCTAATGCTTCTTAAAACGCGATATCGCATCTCATTTCTATGTTTCATGGTAAGATATAATATGATTTGCGAAGTGTTATGTATTCCTCGTCTACGATTCAAATTAATGTAAATGCGACACTTCCTTGCAAACAAATAGCGTTTGCAGATGTCTACGTATCGAAGCAATAGAGTTCAATTGCTTCCTAATACGAGATATTGCATCCCATATCTACGTTTCATGATAAGATATAATATTCATTGCGAAGTGCTATGCATTCCTCGTCTACGATTCAAATGAATGTAAATGCGACACTTCCTTGCCAGGAAATAGCGGTTGCAGATGTCTACGTATCGTAGCAATAGAGTTCTTATGATTCTTAAAATGCGATATCGCATCTCATTTCTATGTTTCGTGGCAAGATATAATATGATTTGCGAAGTGTTATGCATTCCCCGTCTACGACTCAAATGAATGTAAATGCGACACTTCCTTGCAAGGAAATAGCGTTTGCAGATGTCTACGTATCGTAGCAATAGGGTATCTATGATCCTTAAAACGCGATATCGCATCTCATTTCTATGTTTCATGGTAAGATATAATATGATTTGCGAAGTGTCATGTATTCCTCGTCTACAGTTCAAATGAACGTAAAGGCGACACTTCCTTGCTAGGAAATAGCGTCTACAGATGTCTAGGTATCGTAGCAATAGAGTTCAAATGCTTCATAAAACGAGATATTGCATCTCATATCTATGTTTCATGATAAGATATAATATTCATTGCGAAGTGTTATGCATTCCTCGTCTTCGATTCAAATGAATGTAAATGCGACACTTCCTTGCCAGGAAATAGCGTTTGCAGATGTCTACGTATCGTAGCAATAGTGTTCTTATGATTCTTAAAACGCGATATCGTATCTCATTTCTATGTTTCATGGTAAGATATAATATGGTTTGCGAAGTGCCATGTATTCCTCGTCTACACTTCAAATGAATGTAAATGCGACACTTCCTAGCAAGGAAATAGCGTTTGCAGATGTCTACGTATCGTAGCAATAGATTTCTAATGCTTCTTAAAACGCGATATCGCATCTCATTTCTATATTTCATGGTAAGATATAATATGATTTGCGAAGTGTCATGTATTCCTCGTCTACACTTCAAAGGAATGTGATGCGACACTTCCTCGCTAGGAAATAGAGTTTGCAGATGTCTACGTATCGTAGGATAAATTTCTAATGCATCTTAAAACGCGATATCGCATCTCACTTCTATGTTTCATGGTAAGATATAATATGATTTGCGAAGTGTCATGTATTCCTCGTCTACACTTCAAATGAATGTAAATGCGACACTTCCTTGTTAGGAAATAGCGTCTGCAGATGACTAGGTATCGTAGCAATAGAGTTTCTATGATCCTTAAAACGCGATATCGCATCTCATTTCTATGTTTCATGGTAAGATATAATATGATTTGCGAAGTGTCATGTATTCCTCGTCTACGATTCAAATGAATGTAAATGCGACACTTCCTTGCCAGGAAATAGCGTTTGCATATGTTTACGTATCGTAGCAATAGAGTTCTTATGATTCTTGAAACGCGATATCACATCTCATTTCTATGTTTCATGGTAAGTTGTAATATGATTTGCGAAGTGTTATGTATTCCTCGTCTACACTTCAAATGAATGTAAATGCGACACTTCCTAGCAAGGAAATAGTGTTTGCAGATGTCTACGTATCGTAGCAATAGAGTTCTATTGCTTCTTAAAACGCGATATCGCATCTCATTTCCATGTTTCATGGCAAGATATAATATGCTTTGCGAAGCGTTATGCATTCCCCGTCTACGACTCAAATGAATGTAAATGCGACACTTCCTTGCAAGGAAATAGCGTTTGCAGATGTCTACGTATCGTAGCAGTAGAGTTTCTATGATCCTTAAAACGCGATATCGCATCTCATTTCTATGTTTCATGGTAAGATATAATATGATTTGCGAAGTGTCATGTATTCCTCGTCTACAGTTCAAATGAATGTAAATGCGACACTTCCTTGCTAGGAAATAGCGTCTACAGATGTCTAGGTATCGTAGCAATAGAGTTCAAATGCTTCATAAAACGAGATATTGCATCTCATATCTATGTTTCATGATAAGATATAATACTCACTGCGAAGTGTTATGCATTCCTCGTCTTCGATTCAAATGAATGTAAATGCTACACTTCCTTGCAAGGAAATAGCGTTTGCAGATTTCTACGTATCGTATCAATAGAGTTCTTACGATTCTCAAAACGCGATATCGCATCTCATTTCTATGTTTCATGGTAAGATATAATATGATTTGCGAAGTGTTATGTATTCCTCGTCTACACTTCAAATGAATGTAAATGCGACACTTCCTTGCTAGGAAATAGCGTCTGCAGATGTCTAGGTATCGTAGCGATAGAGTTCTAATGCTTCTTAAAACGCGATATCGCATCTCATTTATATGTTTCATGGTGAGACATAATATGATTTGCGAAGTGTCATGTATTCCTTGTCTACATTTCAAATGAATGTAAGTGCGACACTTCCTTGCAGAGAAATAGCGTTTGCAGATGTCTACGTATCGTAGCAATAGTGTTCTTATGATCCTTAAAACGCGATATCGTATCTCATTTCTATGTTTCATGGTAAGATATAATATGATTTGCGAAGTGCCATGTATTCCTCGTCTACACTTCAAATGAATGTAAATGCGACACATCCTTGCAAGGAAATAGCGTTTGCAGATGTCTACGTATCGTAGCAATAGATTTCTAATGCTTCTTAAAACGCGATATCGCATTTCATTTCTATGTTTCATGGTAAGATATAATATTATTTGCGAAGTGTTATGTATTCCTCGTCTACACTTCAAATGAATGTAAATGCGACACTTCCTTGCTAGGAAATAACGTCTGCAGATGTCTAGGTATCGTAGCAATAGAGTTCAAATGCTTCATAAAACGAGATATTGCATCTCATATCTATGTTTCATGATAAGATATAATACTCACTGCAAAGTGTTATGCATTCCTCGTCTACGATTCAAATGAATGTAAATGCGACACTTCCTAGCAAGGAAATAGCGTTTGCAGATTTCTACGTATCGTAGCAATAGAGTTCTTACGATTCTCAAAACGCGATATCGCAATCTCATTTCTATGTTTCATGGTAAGATATAATATGATTTGCGAAGTGTTATGTATTCCTCGTCTACACTTCAAATGAATGTAAATGCGACACTTCCTTTCAAGGAAATAGCGTTTGCAGATTTCAACGTATCGTAGCAATAGTGTTCTTATGATTCTTAAAACGCGATATCGCATCTCATTTCTATGTTTCATGGTGAGATATAATATGATTTGCGAAGTGTCATGTATTCCTCGTCTACACTTCAAATGAATGTAAATGCGACACTTCCTAGCAAGGAAATAGCGATTGCAGATGTCTACGTATCGTAGCAATAGATTTCCAATGCCTCTTAAAACGCGATATCGCATCTCATTTCTATGTTTCATGGTAAGATATAATATGACTTGCGAAGTGTCATGTGTTCCTCGTCTACACTTCAAATGAATGTAAATGCAACACTTCCTTGCAAGGAAATAGCGTCTGCAGATGTCTACGTATCGTAGCGATAGGGTTCTAATACTTCTTAAAACGCGATATCGCATCTCATTTCAATGTTTCATGGTAAGATATAATATGATTTGCGAAGTTTTATGTATTCCTCGTCTACACTTCAAATGAATGTAAATGCGACACTTCCTTTCAAAGAAATAGCGTATGCAGATGTCTATGTATCGTAGCAATAGATTTCTAATGCATCTTAAAACGCGATATCGCATCTCACTTCTATGTTTCATGGTATGATATAATATGATTTGCGAAGTGTTATGTATTCCTCGTCTACGATTCAAATTAATGTAAATGCGACACTTCCTTGCAAACAAATAGCGTTTGCAGATGTCTACGTATCGAAGCAATAGAGTTTCTATGATCCTTAAAACGCGATATCGCATCTCATTTCTATGTTTCAAGGTAAGATATAATATGATTTGCGAAGTGTCATGTATTCCTCGTCTACAGTTCAAATGAATGTAAAGGCGACACTTCCTTGCTAGGAAATAGCGTCTACAGATGTCTAGGTATCGTAGCAATAGAGTTCAAATGCTTCATAGAACGAGATATTGCATCTCATATCTATGTTTCATGATAAGATATAATATTCATTGCGAAGTGTTATGCATTCCTCGTCTACGATTCAAATGAATGTAAATGCGACACTTCCTTGCCAGGAAATAGCGTTTGCATATGTCTACGTATCGTAGCAATAGAGTTCTTATGATTCTTGAAACGCGATATCGCATCTCATTTCTATGTTTCATGGTAAGTTGTAATATGATTTGCGAAGTGTTATGTATTCCTCGTCTACACTTCAAATGAATGTAAATGCGACACTTCCTAGCAAGGAAATAGTGTTTGCAGATGTCTACGTATCGTGGCAATAGAGTTCTAATGCTTCTTAAAACGCGATATCGCATCTCATTTCTATGTTTCATGGTAAGATATAATATGATTTGCGAAGTGTCATGTATTCCTCGTCTACAATTCAAATGAATGTAAATGCGACCCTTCCTTGCTAGGAAATAGCGTTTGCAGATTTCTACGAATCGTAGCATTAGAGTTCTTATGATTCTTAAAACGCGATATCGCATCTCATTTCTATGTTTCATGGTAAGATATAATATTATTTGCGAAGTGTTATGTATTCCTCGTCTACACTTCAAATGAATGTAAATGCGACACTTCCTAGCAAGGAAATTGCGTTTGCAGATGTCTAGGTATCGTAGCAATAGTGTTCTTATGATCCTTAAAACGCGATATCGTATCTCATTTCTATGTTTCATGGTAAGATATAATATGATTTGCGAAGTGCCATGTATTCCTCGTCTACACTTCAAACGAATGTAAATGCGACATTTCCTAGCAAGGAAATAGCGTTTGCAGATGTCTACGTATCGTAGCAATAGATTTCTAATGCTTCTTAAAACGCGATATAGCATCTCATTTCTATATTTCATGGTAAGATATAATATGATTTGCGAAGTGTCATGTATTCCTCGTCTACACTTCAAAGGAATGTGAATGCGACACTTCCTCGCTAGGAAATAGCGTTTGCAGATGTCTACGTATCGTAGCAATAGATTTCAAATGCTTCTTAAAACGCGATATCGCATCTCATTTCTATGTTTCATGTTAAGATATAATATGATTTGCGAAGTGTCTTGTATTCCTCGTCTACACTTCAAATGAATGTAAATGCGACACTTCCTTGCTAGGAAATAGCGTCTGCAGATGTCTAGGTATCGTTGCAATAGAGTTCAAATGCTTCTTAGAACGAGATATTGCATTTCATATCTATGTTTCAAGATAGGATATAATATTCATTGCGAAGTGTTATGCATTCCTCGTCTACGATTCAAATGCACGTAAATGCGAGACTTCCTTGCTAGGAAATAGCGTCTGCAGATGTCTAGGTATCGTAGCCATAGAGTTCTAATGCTTCTTAAAACGCGATATCGCATCTCATTTCTATGTTTCATGGTAAGATATAATATGATTGGCGAAGTGTTATGTATTCCTCGTCTACGATTCAAATGAAAGTAAATGCGACACTTCCTTGCAAAGAAATAGCGTTTGCAGATGTCTACGTAACGTAGCAATAGATTTCTAATGCTTCTTAAAAAGCGATATCGCATCTCATTTCTATGTTTCATGGTAAGATATAATATGATTTGCGAAGTGTCATGTATTCCTCGTCCACACTTCAAATGAATGTAAATGCGACACTTCCTTTCAAGGAAATAGTGTCTGCAGATGTCTAGGTATCGTAGCAATAGAGTTCTAATGCTTCTTAAAACGCGATATCGCATCTCATTTCTATGTTTCATGGTAAGATATAATATGATTTGCGAAGTGTCACGTATTACTCGTCTACACTTCAAATGAATGTAAATGCCACACTTGCTTGCTAGGAGATAGCGTCTGCAGATGTCTAGGTATCGTAGCAATAGTGTTCTAATGCTTCTTAAAACGTGATATCGCATCTCATTTCTATGTTTCATGGTAAGATATAATATGATTTGCGAAGTGTTATGTATTCCTCGTCTACACATCAAATGAATGTAAATTCGACACTTCCTAGCAAGGAAATAGCGTTTGCAGATGCCTACGTATCGTAGCAATAGATTTCTAATGCTTCTTAAAACGCGACATCGCATCTCATTTCTATGTTTCATGGTAAGATATGATATGATTTGCGAAGTGTCATGTATTCCTCGTCTACACTTCAAATGAATGTAAATGCGACACTTCCTTGCTAGGAAATATCGTCTGCAGATGTCTAGGTATAGTAGCAATAGAGTTCTTATGATTCTTAAAACGCGATATCGCATCTCATTTCTATGTTTCATGGCAAGATATAATATGATTTGCGAAGTGTTATGCATTCCCCGTCTACGACTCAAATGAATGTAAATGCGACACTTCCTTGCAAGGAGATCGCGTTTGCAGATGTCTACGTATCGTAGCAATAGAGTTCAAATGCTTCTTAAAACGATATATTGCATCTCATATCTATGTTTCATGATAAGATATAATATTCATTGCGAAGTGTTATGTATTCCTCGTCTACACTTCAAATGAATGTAAATGCGACTCTTCCTTGCTAGGAAATAGCGTCTGCAGATGTCTAGGTATCGAAGCAATAGAGTTCAAATGCTTCTTAAAACGAGATATTGCATCTCATATCTATGTTTCATGATAAGATATAATATTATTTGCGAAGTGTTATGTATTCCTCGTCTACACTTCAAATGAATGTAAATGCGACACTTCCTAGCAAGGAAATTGCGTTTGCAGATGTCTACGTATCGTAGCAATAGATTTCTAATGCTTCTTAAAACGCGATATCGCATCTCATTTCTATGTTTCATGGTAAGATATAATATGATTTGCGAAGTGTCATGTATTCCTCGTCTACACTTCAAATGAATGTAAATGCGACACTTCCTTGCAAGGAAATAGCGTTTGCAGATTTCTACGTATCGTAGCAATAGAGTTCTTATGATTCTTAAAACGCGATATCGCATCTCATTTCTATGTTTCATGGCAAGATATAATATGATTTGTGAAGTGTTATGCATTCCCCGTCTACGATTCAAATGAATGTAAATGCGACACTTCCTTGCTAGGAAATAGCGTCTGCAGATGTCTGGGTATCGTAGCAATAGAGTTCTAATGCTTCTTAAAACGCGATGTTGCATCTCATTTCTATGTTTCATGGTAAGATATAATATGATTCTCGAAGTGTCATGTATTCCTCGTCTACACTTCAAATGAATGTAAATGCGACACTTCCTTGCTAGAAAATAGCGTTTGCAGATTTCTACGAATCGTAGCATTAGAGTTCTTATGATTCTTAAAACGCGATATCGCATCTCATTTCTATGTTTCATGGTAAGATATAATATTATTTGCGAAGTGTTATGTATTCCTCGTCTACACTTCAAATGAATGTAAATGCGACACTTCCTAGCAAGGAAATTGCGTTTGCAGATGTCTACGTATCGTAGCAATAGATTTCTAATGCTTCTTAAAACGCGACATCGCATCTCATTTCTATGTTTCATGGTAAGATATGATATGATTTGCGAAGTGTCATGTATTCCTCGTCTACACTTCAAATGAATGTAAATGCGACACTTCCTTGCTAGGAAATAGCGTTTGCAGATTTCTACGAATCGTAGCATTAGAGTTCTTATGATTCTTAAAACGCGATATCGCATCTCATTTCTATGTTTCAAGGTAAGATATAATATGATTTGCGAAGTGTCATGTATTCCTCGTCTACAGTTCAAATGAATGTAAAGGCGACACTTCCTTGCTAGGAAATAGCGTCTACAGATGTCTAGGTATCGTAGCAATAGAGTTCAAATGCTTCATAAAACGAGATATTGCATCTCATATCTATGTTTCATGATAAGATATAATATTCATTGCGAAGTGTTATGCATTCCTCGTCTACGATTCAAATGAATGTAAATGCGACACTTCCTTGCCAGGAAATAGCGTTTGCATATGTCTACGTATCGTAGCAATAGAGTTCTTATGATTCTTGAAACGCGATATCGCATCTCATTTCTATGTTTCATGGTAAGTTGTAATATGATTTGCGAAGTGTTATGTATTCCTCGTCTACACTTCAAATGAATGTAAATGCGACACTTCCTAGCAAGGAAATAGTGTTTGCAGATGTCTACGTATCGTAGCAATAGAGTTCTATTGCTTCTTAAAACGCGATATCGCATCTCATTTCCATGTTTCATGGCAAGATATAATATGCTTTGCGAAGTGTTATGCATTCCCCGTCTACGACTCAAATGAATGTAAATGCGACACTTCCTTGCAAGGAAATAGCGTTTGCAGATGTCTACGTATCGTAGCAATAGAGTTTCTATGATCCTTAAAACGCGATATCGCATCTCATTTCTATGTTTCATGGTAAGATATAATATGATTTGCGAAGTGTCATGTATTCCTCATCTACAGTTCAAATGAATGTAAAGGCGACACTTCCTTGCTAGGAAATAGCGTCTACAGATGTCTAGGTATCGTAGCAATAGAGTTCAAATGCTTCATAAAACGAGATATTGCATCTCATATCTATGTTTCATGATAAGATATAATATTCATTGCGAAGTGTTATGCATTCCTCGTCTACGATTCAAATGAATGTAAATGCGACACTTCCTTGAAGGAAATAGCGTTTGCAGATGTCTACGTATCGTAGCAATAGATTTCTAATGCTTCCTAAAACGCGACATCGCATCTCATTTCTATGTTTCATGGTAAGATATGATATGATTTGCGAAGTGTCATGTATTCCTCGTCTACACTTCAAATGAATGTAAATGCGACACTTCCTTGCTAGGAAATATCGTCTGCAGATGTCTAGGTATAGTAGCAATAGAGTTCTTATGATTCTTAAAACGCGATATCGCATCTCATTTCTATGTTTCATGGTAAGATATAATATTATTTGCGAAGTGTTATGTATTCCTCGTCTACACTTCAAATGAATGTAAATGCGACACTTCCTAGCAAGGAAAATGCGTCTGCAGATGTCTACGTATCGTAGCAATAGATTTCTAATGCTTCTTAAAACGCGATATCGCATCTCATTTCTATGTTCCATGGTAAGATATAATATGATTTGCGAAGTGTCATGTATTCCTCGTCTACACTTCAAATGAATGTAAATGCGACACTTGCTTGCTAGGAGATAGCGTCTGCAGATGTCTAGGTATCGTAGCAATAGTGTTCTAATGCTTCTTAAAACGCGATATCGCATCTCATTTCTATGTTTCGTGGCAAGATATAATATGATTTGCGAAGTGTTATGCATTCCCCGTCTACGACTCAAATGAGTGTAAATGCGACACTTCCTTGCAAGGAGATCGCGTTTGCAGATGTCTACGTATCGTAGCAATAGAGTTCAAATGCTTCTTAAAACGATATATTGCATCTCATATCTATGTTTCATGATAAGATATAATATTCATTGCGAAGTGTTATGTATTCCTCGTCTACACTTCAAATGAATGTAAATGCGACTCTTCCTTGCTAGGAAATAGCGTCTGCAGATGTCTAGGTATCGAAGCAATAGAGTTCAAATGCTTCTTAAAACGAGATATTGCATCTCATATCTATGTTTCATGATAAGATATAATATTATTTGCGAAGTGTTATGCATTCCCCGTCTACGATTCAAATGAATGTAAATGCGACACTTCCTTGCTAGGAAATAGCGTCTGCAGATGTCTGGGTATCGTAGCAATAGAGTTCTAATGCTTCTTAAAACGCGATGTCGCATCTCATTTCTATGTTTCATGGTAAGATATAATATGATTCTCGAAGTGTCATGTATTCCTCGTCTACACTTCAAATGAATGTAAATGCGACACTTCCTTGCTAGAAAATAGCGTTTGCAGATTTCTACGAATCGTAGCATTAGAGTTCTTATGATTCTTAAAACGCGATATCGCATCTCATTTCTATGTTTCAAGGTAAGATATAATATGATTTGCGAAGTGTCATGTATTCCTCGTCTACAGTTCAAATGAATGTAAAGGCGACACTTCCTTGCTAGGAAATAGCGTCTACAGATGTCTAGGTATCGTAGCAATAGAGTTCAAATGCTTCATAAAACGAGATATTGCATCTCATATCTATGTTTCATGATAAGATATAATATTCATTGCGAAGTGTTATGCATTCCTCGTCTACGATTCAAATGAATGTAAATGCGACACTTCCTTGCCAGGAAATAGCGTTTGCATATGTCTACGTATCGTAGCAATAGAGTTCTTATGATTCTTGAAACGCGATATCGCATCTCATTTCTATGTTTCATGGTAAGTTGTAATATGATTTGCGAAGTGTTATGTATTCCTCGTCTACACTTCAAATGAATGTAAATGCGACACTTCCTAGCAAGGAAATAGTGTTTGCAGATGTCTACGTATCGTAGCAATAGAGTTCTATTGCTTCTTAAAACGCGATATCGCATCTCATTTCCATGTTTCATGGCAAGATATAATATGCTTTGCGAAGTGTTATGCATTCTCCGTCTACGACTCAAATGAATGTAAATGCGACACTTCCTTGCAAGGAAATAGCGTTTGCAGATGTCTACGTATCGTAGCAATAGAGTTTCTATGATCCTTAAAACGCGATATCGCATCTCATTTCTATGTTTCATGGTAAGATATAATATGATTTGCGAAGTGTCATGTATTCCTCATCTACAGTTCAAATGAATGTAAAGGCGACACTTCCTTGCTAGGAAATAGCGTCTACAGATGTCTAGGTATCGTAGCAATAGGGTTCAAATGCTTCATAAAACGAGATATTGCATCTCATATCTATGTTTCATGATAAGATATAATATTCATTGCGAAGTGTTATGCATTCCTCGTCTACGATTCAAATGAATGTAAATGCGACACTTCCTTGAAGGAAATAGCGTTTGCAGATGTCTACGTATCGTAGCAATAGATTTCTAATGCTTCCTAAAACGCGACATCGCATCTCATTTCTATGTTTCATGGTAAGATATGATATGATTTGCGAAGTGTCATGTATTCCTCGTCTACACTTCAAATGAATGTAAATGCGACACTTCCTTGCTAGGAAATATCGTCTGCAGATGTCTAGGTATAGTAGCAATAGAGTTCTTATGATTCTTAAAACGCGATATCGCATCTCATTTCTATGTTTCATGGTAAGATATAATATTATTTGCGAAGTGTTATGTATTCCTCGTCTACACTTCAAATGAATGTAAATGCGACACTTCCTAGCAAGGAAAATGCGTCTGCAGATGTCTACGTATCGTAGCAATAGATTTCTAATGCTTCTTAAAACGCGATATCGCATCTCATTTCTATGTTCCATGGTAAGATATAATATGATTTGCGAAGTGTCATGTATTCCTCGTCTACACTTCAAATGAATGTAAATGCGACACTTGCTTGCTAGGAGATAGCGTCTGCAGATGTCTAGGTATCGTAGCAATAGTGTTCTAATGCTTCTTAAAACGCGATATCGCATCTCATTTCTATGTTTCGTGGCAAGATATAATATGATTTGCGAAGTGTTATGCATTCCCCGTCTACGACTCAAATGAGTGTAAATGCGACACTTCCTTGCAAGGAGATCGCGTTTGCAGATGTCTACGTATCGTAGCAATAGAGTTCAAATGCTTCTTAAAACGATATATTGCATCTCATATCTATGTTTCATGATAAGATATAATATTCATTGCGAAGTGTTATGTATTCCTCGTCTACACTTCAAATGAATGTAAATGCGACTCTTCCTTGCTAGGAAATAGCGTCTGCAGATGTCTAGGTATCGAAGCAATAGAGTTCAAATGCTTCTTAAAACGAGATATTGCATCTCATATCTATGTTTCATGATAAGATATAATATTATTTGCGAAGTGTTATGTATTCCTCGTCTACACTTCAAATGAATGTAAATGCGACACTTCCTAGCAAGGAAATTGCGTTTGCAGATGTCTACGTATCGTAGCAATATATTTCTAATGCTTCTTAAAACGCGATATCGCATCTCATTTCTATGTTTCATGGTAAGATATAATATGATTTGCGAAGTGTCATGTATTCCTCGTCTACACTTCAAGTGAATGTAAATGCGACTCTTCCTTGCAAGGAAATAGCGTTTGCAGATTTCTACGTATCGTAGCAATAGAGTTCTTATGATTCTCAAAACGCGATATCGCATCTCATTTCTATGTTTCATGGCAAGATATAATATGATTTGTGAAGTGTTATGCATTCCCCGTCTACGATTCAAATGAATGTAAATGCGACACTTCCTTGCTAGGAAATAGCGTCTGCAGATGTCTGGGTATCGTAGCAATAGAGTTCTAATGCTTCTTAAAACGCGATGTTGCATCTCATTTCTATGTTTCATGGTAAGATATAATATGATTCTCGAAGTGTCATGTATTCCTCGTCTACACTTCAAATGAATGTAAATGCGACACTTCCTTGCTAGAAAATAGCGTTTGCAGATTTCTACGAATCGTAGCATTAGAGTTCTTATGATTCTTAAAACGCGATATCGCATCTCATTTCTATGTTTCATGGTAAGATATAATATTATTTGCGAAGTGTTATGTATTCCTCGTCTACACTTCAAATGAATGTAAATGCGTCACTTCCTAGCAAGGAAATTGCGTTTGCAGATGTCTACGTATCGTAGCAATAGATTTCTTATGCTTCTTAAAACGCGACATCGCATCTCATTTCTATGTTTCATGGTAAGATATGATATGATTTGCGAAGTGTCATGTATTCCTCGTCTACACTTCAAATGAATGTAAATGCGACACTTCCTTGCTAGGAAATAGCGTTTGCAGATTTCTACGAATCGTAGCATTAGAGTTCTTATGATTCTTAAAACGCGATATCGCATCTCATTTTTATGTTTCATGGTAAGATATAATATTATTTGCGAAGTGTTATGTATTCCTCGTCTACACTTCAAATGAATGTAAATGCGACACTTCCTAGCAAGGAAATTGCGTTTGCAGATGTCTACGTATCGTAGCAATAGAGTTCAAATGCTTCTTAAAACGAGATATTGCATCTCATATATATGTTTCATGATAAGATATAATATTATTTGCGAAGTGTTATGTATTCCTCGTCTACACTTCAAATGAATGTAAATGCGACACTTCCTAGCAAGGAAATTGCGTTTGCAGATGTCTACGTATCGTAGCAATAGATTTCTAATGCTTCTTAAAACGCGATATCGCATCTCATTTCTATGTTTCATGGTAAGATATAATATGATTTGCGAAGTGTCATGTATTCCTCGTCTACACTTCAAATGAATGTAAATGCGACACTTCCTTGCAAGGAAATAGCGTTTGCAGATTTCTACGTATCGTAGCAATAGAGTTCTTATGATTCTTAAAACGCGATATCGCATCTCATTTCTATGTTTCATGGCAAGATATAATATGATTTGTGAAGTGTTATGCATTCCCCGTCTACGATTCAAATGAATGTAAATGCGACACTTCCTTGCTAGGAAATAGCGTCTGCAGATGTCTGGGTATCGTAGCAATAGAGTTCTAATGCTTCTTAAAACGCGATGTCGCATCTCATTTCTATGTTTCATGGTAAGATATAATATGATTCTCGAAGTGTCATGTATTCCTCGTCTACACTTCAAATGTATGTAAATGCGACACTTCCTTGCTAGAAAATAGCGTTTGCAGATTTCTACGAATCGTAGCATTAGAGTTCTTATGATTCTTAAAACGCGATATCGCATCTCATTTCTATGTTTCAAGGTAAGATATAATATGATTTGCGAAGTGTCATGTATTCCTCGTCTACAGTTCAAATGAATGTAAAGGCGACACTTCCTTGCTAGGAAATAGCGTCTACAGATGTCTAGGTATCGTAGCAATAGAGTTCAAATGCTTCATAAAACGAGATATTGCATCTCATATCTATGTTTCATGATAAGATATAATATTCATTGCGAAGTGTTATGCATTCCTCGTCTACGATTCAAATGAATGTAAATGCGACACTTCCTTGCCAGGAAATAGCGTTTGCATATGTCTACGTATCGTAGCAATAGAGTTCTTATGATTCTTGAAACGCGATATCGCATCTCATTTCTATGTTTCATGGTAAGTTGTAATATGATTTGCGAAGTGTTATGTATTCCTCGTCTACACTTCAAATGAATGTAAATGCGACACTTCCTAGCAAGGAAATAGTGTTTGCAGATGTCTACGTATCGTAGCAATAGAGTTCTATTGCTTCTTAAAACGCGATATCGCATCTCATTTCCATGTTTCATGGCAAGATATAATATGCTTTGCGAAGTGTTATGCATTCCCCGTCTACGACTCAAATGAATGTAAATGCGACACTTCCTTGCAAGGAAATAGCGTTTGCAGATGTCTACGTATCGTAGCAATAGAGTTTCTATGATCCTTAAAACGCGATATCGCATCTCATTTCTATGTTTCATGGTAAGATATAATATGATTTGCGAAGTGTCATGTATTCCTCATCTACAGTTCAAATGAATGTAAAGGCGACACTTCCTTGCTAGGAAATAGCGTCTACAGATGTCTAGGTATCGTAGCAATAGAGTTCAAATGCTTCATAAAACGAGATATTGCATCTCATATCTATGTTTCATGATAAGATATAATATTCATTGCGAAGTGTTATGCATTCCTCGTCTACGATTCAAATGAATGTAAATGCGACACTTCCTTGAAGGAAATAGCGTTTGCAGATGTCTACGTATCGTAGCAATAGATTTCTAATGCTTCCTAAAACGCGATATCGCATCTCATTTCTATGTTTCATGGTAAGATATAATATGATTTGCGAAGTGTCATGTATTCCTCGTCTACACTTCAAATGAATGTAAATGCGACACTTGCTTGCTAGGAGATAGCGTCTGCAGATGTCTAGGTATCGTAGCAATAGTGTTCTAATGCTTCTTAAAACGCGATATCGCATCTCATTTCTATGTTTCATGGTAAGATATAATATGATTTGCGAAGTGTTATGAATTCCTCGTCTACACTTCAAATGAATGTAAATGCGACACTTCCTAGCAAGGAAATAGCGTTAGCAGGTGTCAACGTATCTTAGCAATAGATTTCTAATGCTTCTTAAAACGCTATATCGCATCTCATTTCTATGTTTCATGGTAAGATATAATATTATTTGCGAAGTGTTATGTATTCCTCGTCTACACTTCAAATGAATGTAAATGCGACACTTCCTAGCAAGGTAATAGCGTTTGCAGATGTCTACGTATCGTAGTAATAGATTTCTAATGCTTCTTAAAACGCGATATCGCATCTCATTTCTATGTTTCATGGTAAGATATAATATGATTTGTGAAGTGTTATGCATTCCCCGTCTACGATTCAAATGAATGTAAATGCGACACTTCCTTGCTAGGAAATAGCGTCTGCAGATGTCTGGGTATCGTAGCAATAGAGTTCTAATGCTTCTTAAAACGCGATATCGCATCTCATTTCTATGTTTCATGGTAAGATATAATATGATTTGCGAAGTGTCATGTATTCCTCGTCTACAATTCAAATGAATGTAAATGCGACACTTCCTTGCTAGGAAATAGCGTTTGCAGATTTCTACGAATCGTAGCATTAGAGTTCTTATGATTCTTAAAACGCGATATCGCATCTCATTTCTATGTTTCATGGTAAGATATAATATTATTTGCGAAGTGTTATGTATTCCTCGTCTACACTTCAAATGAATGTAAATGCGACACTTCCTAGCAAGGAAATTGCGTTTGCAGATGTCTACGTATCGTAGCAATAGAAGTGTTATGTATTCCTCGTCTACACTTCAAATGAATGTAAATGCGACACTTCCTTTCAAGGAAATAGTGTCTGCAGATGTCTAGGTATCGTAGCAATAGAGTTCTAATGCTTCTTAAAACGCGATATCGCATCTCATTTCTATGTTTCATGGTAAGATATAATATGATTTGCGAAGTGTCATGTATTACTCGTCTACACATCAAATGAATGTAAATTCGACACTTCCTAGCAAGGAAATAGCGTTTGCAGATGCCTACCTATTGTAGCAATAGATTTCTAATGCTTCTTAAAACGCGACATCGCATCTCATTTCTATGTTTCATGGTAAGATATGATATGATTTGCGAAGTGTCATGTATTCCTCGTCTACACTTCAAATGAATGTAAATGCGACACTTCCTTGCTAGGAAATATCGTCTGCAGATGTCTAGGTATAGTAGCAATAGAGTTCTTATGATTCTTAAAACGCGATATCGCATCTCATTTCTATGTTTGATGGTAAGATATAATATTATTTGCGAAGTGTTATGTATTCCTCGTCTACACTTCAAATGAATGTAAATGCGACACTTCCTAGCAAGGAAAATGCGTCTGCAGATGTCTACGTATCGTAGCAATAGATTTCTAATGCTTCTTAAAAAGCGATATCGCATCTCATTTCTATGTTCCATGGTAAGATATAATATGATTTGCGAAGTGTCATGTATTCCTCGTCTACACTTCAAATGAATGTAAATGCGACACTTGCTTGCTAGGAGATAGCGTCTGCAGATGTCTAGGTATCGTAGCAATAGTGTTCTAATGCTTCTTAAAACGCGATATCGCATCTCATTTCTATGTTTCGTGGCAAGATATAATATGATTTGCGAAGTGTTATGCATTCCCCGTATACGACTCAAATGAATGTAAATGCGACACTTCCTTGCAAGGAGATCGCGTTTGCAGATGTCTACGTATCGTAGCAATAGAGTTCAAATGCTTCTTAAAACGATATATTGCATCTCATATCTATGTTTCATGATAAGATATAATATTCATTGCGAAGTGTTATGTATTCCTCGTCTACACTTCAAATGAATGTAAATGCGACTCTTCCTTGCTAGGAAATAGCGTCTGCAGATGTCTAGGTATCGAAGCAATAGAGTTCAAATGCTTCTTAAAACGAGATATTGCATCTCATATCTATGTTTCATGATAAGATATAATATTATTTGCGAAGTGTTATGTATTCCTCGTCTACACTTCAAATGAATGTAAATGCGACACTTCCTAGCAAGGAAATTGCGTTTGCAGATGTCTACGTATCGTAGCAATAGATTTCTAATGCTTCTTAAAACGCGATATCGCATCTCATTTCTATGTTTCGTGGCAAGATATAATATGATTTGCGAAGTGTTATGCATTCCCCGTCTACGACTCAAATGAATGTAAATGCGACACTTCCTTGCAAGGAGATCGCGTTTGCAGATGTCTACGTATCGTAGCAATAGTGTTCTAATGCTTCTTAAAACGCGATATCGCATCTCATTTCTATGTTTCGTGGCAAGATATAATATGATTTGCGAAGTGTTATGCATTCCCCGTCTACGACTCAAATGAATGTAAATGCGACACTTCCTTGCAAGGAGATCGCGTTTGCAGATGTCTACGTATCGTAGCAATAGAGTTCAAATGCTTCTTAAAACGATATATTGCATCTCATATCTATGTTTCATGATAAGATATAATATTCATTGCGAAGTGTTATGTATTCCTCGTCTACACTTCAAATGAATGTAAATGCGACTCTTCCTTGCTAGGAAATAGCGTCTGCAGATGTCTAGGTATCGAAGCAATAGAGTTCAAATGCTTCTTAAAACGAGATATTGCATCTCATATCTATGTTTCATGATAAGATATAATATTATTTGCGAAGTGTTATGTATTCCTCGTCTACACTTCAAATGAATGTAAATGCGACACTTCCTAGCAAGGAAATTGCGTTTGCAGATGTCTACGTATCGTAGCAATAGATTTCTAATGCTTCTTAAAACGCGATATCGCATCTCATTTCTATGTTTCATGGTAAGATATAATATGATTTGCGAAGTGTCATGTTTTCCTCGTCTACACTTCAAATGAATGTAAATGCGACACTTCCTTGCAAGGAAATAGCGTTTGCAGATTTCTACGTATCGTAGCAATAGAGTTCTTATGATTCTTAAAACGCGATATCGCATCTCATTTCTATGTTTCATGGCAAGATATAATATGATTTGTGAAGTGTTATGCATTCCCCGTCTACGATTCAAATGAATGTAAATGCGACACTTCCTTGCTAGGAAATAGCGTCTGCAGATGTCTGGGTATCGTAGCAATAGAGTTCTAATGCTTCTTAAAACGCGATGTTGCATCTCATTTCTATGTTTCATGGTAAGATATAATATGATTCTCGAAGTGTCATGTATTCCTCGTCTACACTTCAAATGAATGTAAATGCGACACTTCCTTGCTAGAAAATAGCGTTTGCAGATTTCTACGAATCGTAGCATTAGAGTTCTTATGATTCTTAAAACGCGATATCGCATCTCATTTCTATGTTTCATGGTAAGATATAATATTATTTGCGAAGTGTTATGTATTCCTCGTCTACACTTCAAATGAATGTAAATGCGACACTTCCTAGCAAGGAAATTGCGTTTGCAGATGTCTACGTATCGTAGCAATAGATTTCTAATGCTTCTTAAAACGCGACATCGCATCCCATTTCTATGTTTCATGGTAAGATATGATATGATTTGCGAAGTGTCATGTATTCCTCGTCTACACTTCAAATGAATGTAAATGCGACACTTCCTTGCTAGGAAATAGCGTTTGCAGATTTCTACGAATCGTAGCATTAGTGTTCTTATGATTCTTAAAACGCGATATCGCATCTCATTTTTATGTTTCATGGTAAGATATAATATTATTTGCGAAGTGTTATGTATTCCTCGTCTACACTTCAAATGAATGTAAATGCGACACTTCCTAGCAAGGAAATTGCGTTTGCAGATGTCTACGTATCGTAGCAATAGAGTTCAAATGCTTCTTAAAACGAGATATTGCATCTCATATCTATGTTTCATGATAAGATATAATATTATTTGCGAAGTGTTATGTATTCCTCGTCTACACTTCAAATGAATGTAAATGCGACACTTCCTAGCAAGGAAATTGCGTTTGCAGATGTCTACGTATCGTAGCAATAGATTTCTAATGCTTCTTAAAACGCGATATCGCATCTCATTTCTATGTTTCATGGTAAGATATAATATGATTTGCGAAGTGTCATGTATTCCTCGTCTACACTTCAAATGAATGTAAATGCGACACTTCCTTGCAAGGAAATAGCGTTTGCAGATTTCTACGTATCGTAGCAATAGAGTTCTTATGATTCTTAAAACGCGATATCGCATCTCATTTCTATGTTTCATGGCAAGATATAATATGATTTGTGAAGTGTTATGCATTCCCCGTCTACGATTCAAATGAATGTAAATGCGACACTTCCTTGCTAGGAAATAGCGTCTGCAGATGTCTGGGTATCGTAGCAATAGAGTTCTAATGCTTCTTAAAACGCGATGTCGCATCTCATTTCTATGTTTCATGGTAAGATATAATATGATTCTCGAAGTGTCATGTATTCCTCGTCTACACTTCAAATGAATGTAAATGCGACACTTCCTTGCTAGAAAATAGCGTTTGCAGATTTCTACGAATCGTAGCATTAGAGTTCTTATGATTCTTAAAACGCGATATCGCATCTCATTTCTATGTTTCAAGGTAAGATATAATATGATTTGCGAAGTGTCATGTATTCCTCGTCTACAGTTCAAATGAATGTAAAGGCGACACTTCCTTGCTAGGAAATAGCGTCTACAGATGTCTAGGTATCGTAGCAATAGAGTTCAAATGCTTCATAAAACGAGATATTGCATCTCATATCTATGTTTCATGATAAGATATAATAATCATTGCGAAGTGTTATGCATTCCTCGTCTACGATTCAAATGAATGTAAATGCGACACTTCCTTGCCAGGAATAGCGTTTGCATATGTCTACGTATCGTAGGAATAGAGTTCTTATGATTCCTTGAAACGCGATATCGCATCTCATTTCTATGTTTCATGGTAAGTTGTAATATGATTTGCGAAGTGTTATGTATTCCTCGTCTACACTTCAAATGAATGTAAATGCGACACTTCCTAGCAAGGAAATAGTGTTTGCAGATGTCTACGTATCGTAGCAATAGAGTTTCTATGATCCTTAAAACGCGATATCGCATCTCATTTCTATGTTTCATGGTAAGATATAATATGATTTGCGAAGTGTCATGTATTCCTCATCTACAGTTCAAATGAATGTAAAGGCGACACTTCCTTGCTAGGAAATAGCGTCTACAGATGTCTAGGTATCGTAGCAATAGAGTTCAAATGCTTCATAAAACGAGATATTGCATCTCATATCTATGTTTCATGATAAGATATAATATTCATTGCGAAGTGTTATGCATTCCTCGTCTACGATTCAAATGAATGTAAATGCGACACTTCCTTGAAGGAAATAGCGTTTGCAGATGTCTACGTATCGTAGCAATAGATTTCTAATGCTTCCTAAAACGCGATATCGCATCTCATTTCTATGTTTCATGGTGAGATATAATATGATTTGCGAAGTGTTATGTATTCCTCGTTTACACTTCAAATGAATGTAAATGCGACACATCCTTGCTAGAAAATAGCGTCTGCAGATGTCTAGGTATCGTAGCAATAGAGTTCAAATGCTTCTTAAAACGAGATATTGCATCTCATATCTATGTTTCATGATAAGATATAATATTATTTGCGAAGTGTTATGTATTCCTCGTCTACACTTCAAATGAATGTAAATGCGACACTTCCTAGCAAGGAAATAGTGTTTGCAGATGTCTACGTATCGTAGCAATAGAGTTCTATTGCTTCTTAAAACGCGATATCGCATCTCATTTCTATGTTTCATGGTACGATATAATATGATTTGCGAAGTGTTATGTATTCCTCTTCTACACTTCAAATGAATGTGAATGCGACACTTCCTCGCTAGGAAATAGCGTTTGCAGATGTCTACGTATCTTAGCAATAGTGTTCTTATGATTCCTAAAATGCGATATCGTATGCCATTTCTATGTTTCATGGTAAGATATAATATGATTTGCGAAGTGTTATGTATTCCTCGTCTACACTTCAAATGAATGTAAATGCGACACTTCCTAGCAAGGAAATTGCGTTTGCAGATGTCTACGTATCGTAGCAATAGATTTCTAATGCTTCTTAAAACGCGATATCGCATCTCATTTCCATGTTTCATGGTAAGATATAATATGATTTGCGAAGTGTCATGTATTCCTCGTCTACACTTCAAATGAATGTAAATGCGACACTTCCTTGCAAGGAAATAGCGTTTGCAGATTTCTACGTATCGTAGCAATAGAGTTCTTATGATTCTTAAAACGCGATATCGCATCTCATTTCTATGTTTCATGGTACGATATAATATGATTTGCGAAGTGTTATGTATTCCTCGTCTACACTTCAAATGAATGTAAATGCGACACTTCCTTGCAAGGAAATAGCGTTTGCAGATGTCTACGTATCGCAGCAATAGAGTTCTTATGATTCTTAAAACGCGATATGGCATCTCATTTCTATGTTTCATGGTAAGTTGTAATATGATTTGCGAAGTGTTATGTATTCCTCGTCTACACTTCAAATGAATGTAAATGCGACACTTCCTAGCAAGGAAATAGTGTTTGCAGATGTCTACGTATCGTAGCAATAGAGTTCTATTGCTTCTTAAAACGCTATATCGCATCTCATTTCTATGTTTCATGGTACGATATAATATGATTTGCGAAGTGTTATGTATTCCTCGTCTACACTTCAAATGAATGTGAATTCGACACTTCCTCGCTAGGAAATAGCGTTTGCAGATGTCTACGTATCTTAGCAATAGTGTTCTTATGATTCCTAAAACGCGATATCGTATGCCATTTCTATATTTCATGGTAAGATATAATATGATTTGCGAAGTGTTATGTATTCCTCGTTTACACTTCAAATGAATGTAAATGCGACACATCCTTGCTAGAAAATAGCGTCTGCAGATGTCTAGGTATCGTAGCAATAGAGTTCAAATGCTTCTTAAAACGAGATATTGCATCTCATATCTATGTTTCATGATAAGATATAATATTATTTGCGAAGTGTTATGTATTCCTCGTCTACACTTCAAATGAATGTAAATGCGACACTTCCTTGCTAGCAAATAGCGTCTGCAGATGTCTAGGTATCGTAGCAATAGAGTTCAAATGCTTCTTAAAACGAGATATTGCATCTCATATCTATGTTTCATGATAAGATATAATATTATTTGCGAAGTGTTATGTATTCCTCGTCTACACTTCAAATGAATGTAAATGCGACACTTCCTAGCAAGGAAATAGTGTTTGCAGATGTCTACGTATCGTAGCAATAGAGTTCTATTGCTTCTTAAAACGCGATATCGCATCTCATTTCTATGTTTCATGGTACGATATAATATGATTTGCGAAGTGTTATGTATTCCTCTTCTACACTTCAAATGAATGTGAATGCGACACTTCCTCGCTAGGAAATAGCGTTTGCAGATGTCTACGTATCTTAGCAATAGTGTTCTTATGATTCCTAAAACGCGATATCGTATGCCATTTCTATGTTTCATGGTAAGATATAATATGATTTGCGAAGTGTTATGTATTCCTCGTCTACACTTCAAATGAATGTAAATGCGACACTTCCTAGCAAGGAAATTGCGTTTGCAGATGTCTACGTATCGTAGCAATAGATTTCTAATGCTTCTTAAAACGCGATATCGCATCTCATTTCCATGTTTCATGGTAAGATATAATATGATTTGCGAAGTGTCATGTATTCCTCGTCTACACTTCAAATGAATGTAAATGCGACACTTCCTTGCAAGGAAATAGCGTTTGCAGATTTCTACGTATCGTAGCAATAGAGTTCTTATGATTCTTAAAACGCGATATCGCATCTCATTTCTATGTTTCATGGTACGATATAATATGATTTGCGAAGTGTTATGTATTCCTCGTCTACACTTCAAATGAATGTAAATGCGACACTTCCTTGCAAGGAAATAGCGTTTGCAGATGTCTACGTATCGTAGCAATAGATTTCTAATGCTTCTTAAAACGCGATATCGCATCTCATTTCTATGTTTCATGGTAAGATATTATATGATTTGCGAAGTGTTATATATTCCTCGTCTACACTTCAAATGAATGTAAATGCGATACTTCCTTGCAAGGAAATAGCGTTTGCAGATTTCTACGTATCGCAGCAATAGATTTGTTATGATTCTTAAAACACGATATCGCATCTCATTTCTAAGTTTCATGGTAAGTTGTAATATGATTTGCGAAGTGTTATGTATTCCTCGTCTACACTTCAAGTGAATGTAAATGCGACACTTCCTAGCAAGGAAATAGTGTTTGCAGATGTCTACGTATCGTAGCAATAGAGTTCTATTGCTTCTTAAAACGCGATATCGCATCTCATTTCTATGTTTCATGGTAAGATATAATATGATTTGCGAAGTGTTATGTATTCCTCGTCTACACTTCAAATGAATGTGAATGCGACACTTCCTCGCTAGGAAATAGCGTTTGCAGATGTCTACGTATCGTAGAAATAGTGTTCTTATGATGCATAAAACGCGATATCGTATGCCATTTCTATGTTTCATGGTAAGATATAATATGATTTGCGAAGTGTTATGTATTCCTTGTTTACACTTCAAATGAATGTAAATGCGACACATCCTTGCTAGAAAATAGCGTCTGCAGATGTCTAGGTATCGTAGCGATAGAGTTCTAATGCTTCTTAAAACGCGATATCGCACCTCATTTCAATGTTTCATGGTAAGATATAATATGATTTGCGAAGTGTTATGTATTCCTCGTCTACACTTCAAATGAATGTGAATGCGACACTTCCTCGCTAGGAAATAGCGTTTGCAGATGACTCCGTATCGTAGCAATAGAGTTCTTATGATTCTTAAAACGCGATATCGCATCTCATTTCTATGTTTTATGGTAAGATATAATATGATTTGCGAACTGTTATGTATTCCTCGTCTACACTTCAAATGAATGTAAATGCGACAGTTCCCTACAAGGAAATAGCGTTTGCAGATGTCTACGTATCGTAGCAATAGAGTTCTTATGATTCTTAAAACGCGGTATCGCATCTCATTTCTATGTTTCATGGTAAGATATAATATGATTTGCGAAGTGTTATGTACTCCTCGTCTACACTTCAAATGAATGTAAATGCGACACTTCCTTGGAAGGAAATAGCGTTTGCAGATGTCAAGGTTTCGTAGCAATAGAGTTCTAATGCTTCTTAAAACGCGATATCGCATCTCATTTCTATGTTTCATGGTAAGGTATAATATGATTTGCGAAGTGTTGTGTATTCCTCGTCTACACTTCAAATGAATGTGAATGCGACACTTCCTCGCTAGGAAATAGCGTTTGCAGATGTCTACGTATTGTAGCAATAGATTTCTATAGCTTCTTAAAACGCGATATCGCATCTCATTTCTATGTTTCATGGTAAGATATAATATGATTTTCGAAGTGTTATGCATTCCCCGTCTACACTTCAAATGAATGTAAATGCAACACTTTCTTGCTAGGAAATAGCGTCTGCAGATGTCTAGGTATCGTAGCGATAGAGTTCTAATGCTTCCTAAAACGCGATATCGCATCTCATTTCTATGTTTCATGGTAAGATATAATATGATTTGCGAAGTGTCATGTATTCCTCGTCTACACTTCAAATGAATGTAAATGCGACACTTCCTTGCTAGGAAATAGCGTCTGCAGATGTCTAGGTATCGTAGCAATAGAGTTCAAATGCTTCTTAAAACGAGATATTGCATCTCATATCTATGTTTCATGATAAGATATAATATTCATTGCGAAGTGTTATGCATTCCCCGTCTACGATTCAAATGAATGTAAATGCGACACTTCCTTGCAAGGAAGTAGCGTTTGCAGATGTCTACGTATCGAAGCAATAGAGTTCAAATGCTTCTTAAAACGAGATATTGCATCTCATATCTATGTTTCATGATAAGATATAATATTCATTGCGAAGAGATATGCATTCCTCGTCTCCGATTCAAATGAACGTAAATGCGACACTTCCTTGCAAAGAAATAGCGTTTGCAGATGTCTACGTATCGTAACAATAGAGATCTTATGATTCTTAAAACGCGAGATCGCATCTCATTTCTATGATTCGTGGTAAGATATAATATGATTTGCGAAGTGTTATGTATTCCTCCTCTACACTTCAAATGAATGTAAATACGACACTTCCTTGCAAGGAAATAGCGTTTGCAAATGTCTACCTATCGTAGCAATAGTGTTCTAATGCTTCTTAAAACGCCATATCGCATCTCATTTCTATGTTTCATGGTAAGATATAATATGATTTGAGAAGTGTTATGTATTCCTCGTCTAGACTTCAGATGAATGTAAATGCGACACTTCCTTGCAAGGAAATAGCGTTTGCAGATGTCTACCTATCGTAGCAGTAGAGTTCTAATGCTTATTAAAACGCGATATCGCATCTCATTTCTACGTTTCATGGTAAGATATAATATGATTTGGGAAGTGTTATGTATTCCTCGTCTACACATCAAATGAATGTAAATGCGACACTTCCTTGCAAGGAAATAGCGCTTGCAGATGTCTACGTATCGAAGCAATAGAGTTCAAATGCTTCTTAAAACGAGATATTGCATATCATATCTATGTTTCATGATAAGATATAATATTCATTGCGAGGTGTTGTGCATTCCTCGTCTAGGATTCAAATGGATGTAAATGCGACACTTCCTTGCAAGGAAATAGCGTTTGCAGATGTCTACGTATCGTAGCAATAGTGTTCTTATGATTCTTAAAACGCGATATCGCATCTCATTTCTACGTTTCATGGTAAGATGTAATATGAATTGCGAAGTGCTATGTATTCCTCGTCTACACTTCGAATGAATGTAAATGCGACACTTCCTTGCAAGGAAATAGCGTTTGCAGATGTCTACGTATCGAAGCAATAGAGCTCAAATGCTTCTTAAAACGAGATATTGCATCTCACATCTATGTTTCATGATAAGATATAATATTCATTGCGAAGTGTTATGCATTCCTAGTCTACGACTCAAATGAAAGTAAATGCGACACTTCCTCGCTAGGAAATGGCGTTTGCAGATATCTACGTATCGTAGCAATAGAGTTCATATGATTCTTAAAACGCTATATCGCATCTCATTTCTATGTTTCATGATAAGATATAACATGATTTGCGAAGTGTTATGTATTCCTCCTCTACACTTCAAATGAATGTGAATAAGATACTTCCTCGCTAGGAAATAGCGTTTGCAGATGTATAGGTATCGTAGCAATAGAGTTCTAATGCTTCTTAAAACGCGATATCGCATCTCATTTCTACGTTTCATGGTAAGATGTAATATGATTTGCGAAGTGTTATGTATTCCTCGTCTACACTTCAAATGAATGTGAATGCGATACTTCCTCGCTAGGAAATAGCGTTTGCAGATGTCTACGTATCGTAGCAATAGCTTTCTAATGCTTCTTAAAACGCGATATCGCATCTCATTTCTATGCTTCATGGTAAGATATAATATGATTTGCGAAGTGTTATGTATTCCACGTCTACACTTCAAATGAATGTAAATTCGACACTTCCTTGCAAGGAAATGGCGTTTGCAGATGTCTACGTATCGAAGCAATAGTGTTCAAATGCTTCTTAAAACGAGATATTGCATCTCAAATCTATGTTTCATGGTAAGATATAACATGATTTGCGATGTGTTATGTATTCCTCGTCTACACTTCAAATGAATGTGAATGCGATACTTCCTCGCTAGGAAATAGCGTTTGCAGATGACTACGTATCGTAGCAATAGCTTTCTAATGCTTCTTAAAACGCGATATCGCATCTCATTTCTATGTTTCATGGTATGATATAATATGATTTGCGAAGACTCATGTATTCCTCGTCTACACTTCAAATGAATGTAAATGCGACACATCCTTGCTAGAAAATAGCGTCTGCAGATGTCTAGGTATCGTAGCGACAGAGAACTAATGCTTCTTAAAACGCGATATCGCATCTTACTTCTATGTTTCATGGTAAGATATAATATGATTTGCGAAGTGTCATGTATTCCTCGTCTACACTTCAAATGAATGTGAATGCGACACTTCCTCGCTAGGATAAAGCGTTTGCAGATGTCTACGTATCGTAGCAATAGAGTTCATATGATTCTTAAAACGCGACATCGCATCTCATTTCTATGTTTCATGGTAAGGTATAACATGATTAGCGAAGTTTTATGTATTCCTCGTCAACACTTCAAATGAATGTGAATGCGATACTTCCTCGCTAGGAAATAGCGTTTGCAGATGTCTACGTATCGTAGCAATAGCTTTCTAATGCTTCTTAAAACGCGATATCGCATCTCATTTCTATGTTTCATGGTAAGATATAATATGATTTGCGAAGTGTCATGTATTCCTCGTCTACACTTCAAATGAATGTGAATGCGACACTTCCTCGCTAGGAAAAAGCGTTTGCAGATGTCTACGTATCGTAGCAATAGAGTTCATATGATTCTTAAAACGCGACATCGCATCTCATTTCTATGTTTCATGGTAAGATATAACATGATTTGCGAAGTTTTATGTATTCCTCGTCTACACTTCAAATGAATGTGAATGCGATACTTCCTCGCTAGGAAATAGCGTTTGCAGATGTCTACGTATCGTAGCAATAGCTTTCTAATGCTTCTTAAAACGCGATATCGCATCTCATTTCTATGTTTCATGGTAAGATGTAATATGATTTGCGAAGTGTTATGTATTCCTCCTCCACACTTTAAATGAATGTTAATGCGACACTTCCTTGCAAGGAAATAGCGTTTGCAAATGTCTACTTATCGTAGCTATAGTGTTCTAATGCTTCTTAAAACGCGATATCGCATTTCATTTCTATGTTTCATGGTAAGATATAATATGATTTACGAAGTGTTATGTATTCCTCGACTACACTTCAAATGAATGTAAATGCGACACTTCCTTCCAAGGAAATAGCGTTTGCAGATGTATACATATCGAAGCAATAGAGTTCAAATGCTCCTTAAAACGAGATATTGCATCTCATATCTATGCTTCATGATAAGATATAATATTCATTGCGAAGTGTTATGAATTCCTCGTCTACGATTCAAATGAATGTAAATGCGACACTTCCTTGCAAGGAAATAGCGTTTGCAGATGTCAACGTAACGTAGCAATAGAGTTCTTATGATTCTTAAAACGCGATATCGCACCTCATTTCTATGTTCCATGGTAAGATATAATATGATTTGCGAAGTGTTATGTATTCCTCGTCTACACTTCAAATGAATATAAATGCGACACTTCCTTGCAAAGAAATAGCGTTTGCAGATGTCTACGTATCGTAGCAATAGATTTCTAATGCTTCGTAAAACGCGATATCGCATCTCATTTCTATGTTTCATGGTAAGATATAATATGATTTGCGAAGTGTCATGTATTCCTCGTCTACACTTCAAATGAATGTGAATGCGACACTTCCCAGCAAGGAAATTGCGTTTGCAGATGTCTACGTATCGTAGCAATAGATTTCTAATGCTTTTTAAAACGCGATATCGCATCTCATTTCTATGTATCATGGTAAGATATAATATGATTTGCGACGTGTCATGTATTCCTCGCTTTCACTTCAAATGAATGTAAATGCGACACTTCCTTGCTAGGAAATAGCGTCTGCAGATGTCTGGGTATCGTAGCAATAGAGTTCTAATGCTTCTTAATACGCGATATCGCCTCTCATTTCTATGTTTCATGGTAAGATATAATATGATTTGCGAAGTGTTATGTATTGCTCGTCTACACTTCAAATGGATGTGAATGCGACACTTCCTCGCTAGGAAATAGCGTTTGCAGATGTCGACGTATCGTAGCAATAGATTTCTAATGCTTCTTAAAACGCGACATCGCACCTCATTTCTATGTTTCATGGTAAGATATAATATGATTTGCGATGTGTTATGCATTCCTCGTCCACGATTCAAATGATTGTAAATGCGACACTTCCTTGCAAGGAAACAGCGTTTGCAGATGTCTACGTATCGTAACAGTAGATTTCTAATGCTTCTTAAAACGCGATACCGCATCTCATTTCTATGTTTCATGGTAAGATATAATATGATTTGCGAAGTTTTATATATTCCTCGTCTACACTTCAAATGAATGTGAATGCGACACTTCCTCGCTAGGAAATAGCGTTTGCAGATGTCTACGTATTGTAGCAATAGAGTTCATATGATTCTTAAAACGCGATATCGCATCTCATTTCTATGTTTCATGGTAAGATATAATATGATTTGCGAAGTGTTATGCATTCCTCGTCTACGATTCAAATGAATGTAAATGCGACACTTCCTTGCAAGGAAATAGCGTTTGCAGATGTCTACGTATCGCAGCAATAGAGTTCTTATGATTCTTAAAACGCTTATCGCATCTCATTTCTATGTTTCATGGTAAGATATAATATGATTTGCGAAGTGTTATGTATTCCTCGTCTACACTTCAACTGAATGTGAATGCGACACTTCCTCGCTAGGAAATAGCGTTTGCAGATGTCTACGTATCGTAGCAATAGCTTTCTAATGCTTCTTAAAACGCGATATCGCATCTCATTTCTATGTTGCATGATAGGATATAATATTCATTGTAAAGTGTTATGTATACCTCGTATTCTCTTCAGAAGAATGTAAATGCGAAACTTTCTTGCAAGGAAATAGCGTCTGCAGATGTCTAGGTATCGTAGCAATAGAGTTCTAAAGCTTCTTAAAACGCGATATCGCATCTCATTTCTATGTTTCATGGTAAGATATAATATGATTTACGAAGTGTTATGTATTCCTCGTCTACACTACAAATAAATGTGAATGCGATACTCCCTCGCTAGGAAGTAGCGTTTGCAGATGTCTACGTATCGTAGCAATAGAGTTCATATGATTCTTCAAACGCGATATCGCATCTCATTTCTATGATTCATGGTAAGATATAATATGATTTGCGAAGTGTCATGTATTCCTCGTCTACACTTCAAATGAATGTAAATGCGACACTTCCTTGCTAGGAAATAGCGCCTGCAGATGTCTAGGTATCGTAGAAATAGAGTTCAAATGCTTCTTAAAACAGGATATTGCACCTCATATCTATGTTTCATGATAAGATATAATATTCATTGCGAAGTGTTATGTATTCCTCGTCTACACTTCAAATGAATGTGAAAGCGACACTTCCTCGCTAGGAAAAAGCGTTTGCAGATGTCTACGTATCATAGAAATAGAGTTCGTATGATTCTTAAAACGCGATATCGCATCTCATTTCTATGTTTCATGGTAAGATATAATATGATTTGCGACGTTTTATGTATTCCTCGTCTACACTTCAAATGAATGTGAATGCGATACTTCCTCGCTAGGAAATAGCGTTTGCAGATGTCTACGTATCGTAGCAATAGCTTTCTAATGCTTCTTAAAACGCGATATCGCATCTCATTTCTATGTTTCATGGTAAGATATAATATGATTTGCGAAGTGTTATGTATTCCTCGACTACACTTCAAATGAATGTAAATGCGACACTTCCTTCCAAGGAAATAGCGTTTGCAGATGTATACATATCGAAGCAATAGAGTTCAAATGCTTCTTAAAACGAGATATTGCATCTCATATCTATGCTTCATGATAAGATATAATATTCATTGCGAAGTGTCATGTATTCCCCTTCTACACTTCAAATGAATGTAAATGCGACACTTCCTCGCTAGGAAATAGCGTTTGCAGATGTCTACGTATCGTAGCAATAGAGTTCATATAATTCTTTAAAAGCGATATCGCATCTCATTTCAATGTTTCATGGTAAGATATAACATGATTTGCGAAGTGTTATGTGTTCCTCGTCTACACTTCAAATGAATGTAAATGCGACACTTCCTTGCAGAGAAATAGCGTTTGCAGATGTCTACGTATCGTAGGAATAGTGTTCTTATGATTCTTAAAACGCGATATCGCACCTCCTTTCTATGTTTCATGGTAAGATATAATATGATTTGCGAAGTGTTATGTATTCCTCGTCTACACTTCAAATGAATGTAAGTGCGACACTTCCTTGCAAAGAAATAGCGTTTGCAGATGCCTACGTACCGTAGCAATACATATCTAATGCTTCTTAAAACGCGATATCGCATCTCATTTCTATGTTTCATGGTAAGATACAATATGATTTGCGAAGTGTCATGTATTCCTCGTCTACACTTCAAATGAACGTAAATGCGACACTTCCTAGCAAGGAAATAGCGTTTGCAGATGTCTACGTATCGTAGCAATAGATTTCCAATGCTTCGTAAAACGCGATATCGCATCTCATTTCTATGTTTCATGGTAAGATATAATATGATTTGCGAAGTGTCATGTATTCCTCGTCTACACTTCAAATGAATGTGAATGCGACACTTCCTCGCTAGGAAATAGCGTTTGCAGATGTCTACGTATCGTAGCAATAGAGTTCATATGATCCTTCAAACTCGATATCGCATCTCATTTCTATGTTTCATGGTAAGATATAACATGATTTGCGAAGTGTTATGTATTCCTCGTCTACACTTCAAATGAATGTGAGTGCGATACTTCCTCACTAGGAAATAGCGTTTGCAGATGTCTACGTATCGTAGCAATAGCTTTCTAATGCTTCTTAAAACGCAATATCGCATCTCATTTCTATGTTTCATGGTAAGATATAATATGATTTGCGAAGTGTTATGCATTCCTCGTCTACGATTCAAATGAATGTAAATGCGACACTTCCTTGCAAGGAAATAGCGTTTGCAGATGTCTACGTATCGCAGCAATAGAGTTCTTATGATTCTTAAAACGCTTATCGCATCTCATTTCTATGTTTCATGGTAAGATATAATATGATTTGCGAAGTGTTATGTATTCCTCGTCTACACTTCAACTGAATGTGAATGCGACACTTCCTCGCTAGGAAATAGCGTTTGCAGATGTCTACGTATCGTAGCAATAGCTTTCTAATGCTTCTTAAAACGCGATATCGCATCTCATTTCTATGTTGCATGATAGGATATAATATTCATTGTAAAGTGTTATGTATACCTCGTATTCTCTTCAGAAGAATGTAAATGCGAAACTTTCTTGCAAGGAAATAGCGTCTGCAGATGTCTAGGTATCGTAGCAATAGAGTTCTAAAGCTTCTTAAAACGCGATATCGCATCTCATTTCTATGTTTCATGGTAAGATATAATATGATTTACGAAGTGTTATGTATTCCTCGTCTACACTACAAATAAATGTGAATGCGATACTCCCTCGCTAGGAAATAGCGTTTGCAGATGTCTACGTATCGTAGCAATAGAGTTCATATGATTCTTCAAACGCGATATCGCATCTCATTTCTATGTTTCATGGTAAGATATAACATGATTTGCGAAGTGTTATGTATTCCTCGTCTACACTTCAACTGAATGTGAATGCGACACTTCCTCGCTAGGGAATAGCGTTTGCAGATGTCTACGTATCGTAGCAATAGCTTTCTAATGCTTCTTAAAACGCGATATCGCACCTCATTTCTATGTTTCATGGAAAGATATAATATGATTTGCGAAGTGTTATGTATTCCTCGACTACACTTCAAATGAATGTGAATGCGACACTTCCTTGCAAGGAAATAGCGTTTGCAGATACCTATGTATCGTAGCAATAGATTTCTAATGCTTCTTAAAACGTGATATCGCATCTCATTTCTATGCTTCATGGTAAGATATAAAATGATTTGCGAAGTGTCATGTATTCCACGTCTACACTTCAAATGAATGTAAATGCGACACTTCCTTGCAAGGAAATAGCGTTTGTAGATGTCTACGTATCGTAGCAATAGAGTTCTTATGATTCTTAAAACGCGATGTCGTAACTCATTTCTACGTTTCATGGTAAGATGTAATATGATTTGCGAAGTGTTATGTATTTCTCGTCTACACTTCAAATGAATGTGAATGCGACATTTCCTTGCTTGGGAATAGCGTCTGCAGATATCTAGGTATCGTTGCAATAGAGTTCTAATGCTTCTTAAAACGCGATATCGCATCTCATTTCAATGTTTCATGGTAAGGTATAATATGATTCACGAAGTGTCATGTATTCCTCGTCTACACTTCAAAGGAATGTAAATGCGACACTTCCTTGCTAGGAAATAGCGTCTGCAGATATCTAGGTATCGTAGCAATAGAGTTCTTATGATTCTTAAAACGCGATATTGCATCTCATTTCTATGTTTCATGGTAAGATATAATATGATTTGCGAAGTGTTATGTATTCCTCGTCTACACTTCAACTGAATGTGAATGCGACACTTGCTCGCTAGGAAATAGCGTTTGCAGATGTCTACGTATCGTAGCAATAGCTTTCTAATGCTTCTTAAAACGCGATATCGCACCTCATTTCTATGCTTCATGGTAAGATATAAAATGATTTGCGAAGTGTCATGTATTCCACGTCTACACTTCAAATGAATGTAAATGCGACACTTCCTTGCAAGGAAATAGCGTTTGTAGATGTCTACGTATCCTAGCAATAGAGTTCTTATGATTCATAAAACGCGATATCGCATCTCATTTCTATGCTTCATGGTAAGATATAACATGATTTGCGAAGTGTTATGTATTCCTCGTCTACACTTCAAATAAATGTGAATGCGATACTTCCTCGCTAGGAAATAGCGTTTGCAGATGACTACGTATCGTAGCAATAGCTTTCTAATGCTTCTTAAAACGCGATATCGCATCTCATTTCTATGTTTCATGGTAAGATATAATATGATTTGCGAAGTCACATGTATTCCTAGTCTACACTTCAAATGAATGTAAATGCGACACTTCCTTGTTAGGAAATAGCGTCTGCAGATGTCTAGGTATCGTAGCAATAGAGTTCTAAAGCTTCTTAAAACGCGATATCGCATCTCATTTCTACGTTTCATGGTAAGATGTAATATGATTTGCGAAGTGCTATGTATTCCTCGTCTACACTTCAAATGAATGTAAATGCGACACTTCCTTGCAAGGAAATAGCGTTTGCAAATATCTACCTGTCATAGCAATTGTGTTCATATGATTCTTAAAACGCGATATCGCATCTCATTTCTATGTTTCATGGTAAGATATAATATGATTTGCGAAGTGTCATGTATTACTCGTCTACACTTCAAATGAATGTAAATGCGACACTTCCTTGCAAGGGAATAGCGTTTGCAGATGTCTATGTATCGTAGCAATAGAGTTCTTATGATTCTTAGAACGCGATATCGCTTCTCATTTCTATGTTTCATGGTAAGATATAACATGATTTGCGAAGTGTTATGTATTCCTCGTCCACACTTCAAATGAATGTGAATGCGATGCTTCCACGCTAGGAAATAGCGTTTGCAGATGTCTACGTATCGTAGCAATAGCTTTCTAATGCTTCTTAAAACGCGATATCGCATCTCATTTCTATGTTTCATGGTAAGGTATAATATGATTTGCGAAGTCTTATGTATTCCTCGTCTACACTTCAAATGAATGTAAATGCGACACTTCCTTGTAAGGAAATAGCGTTTGCAGATATCTACCTATCGTAGCAATAGATTTCTAATGCTTCTTAAAACGTGATATCGCATCTCATTTCTATGTTTCATGGTAAGATATAATATGATTTGCGAAGTGTTATGTATTCCTCGTCTGCACTTCAAATGAATGTGAATGCGACACTTCCTTGCAAGGAAATAGCGTTTGCAGATGTCTACGTATCGTAGCAATAGATTTCTTATGATTCTTGAAACGCGATATCGCATCTCATTTCTATGCTTCGTGGTAAGATATAAAATGATTTGCGAAGTGTTATGTATTCCTCGTCTACGCTTCAAATGAATGTAAATGCGACACTTCCTTGCAAGGAAATAGCGTTTGCAGATGTCTACGTATCATAGCAATAGAGTTCTTATTATTCTTAAAACGCGATATCGCATCTCATTTCTATGTTTCATGGTAAGATATAATATGATTTGCGAAGTGTTATGTATTCCTCGACTACACTTCAAATGAATGTGAATGCGACACTTCCTTGCAAGGAAATAGCGTTTGCAGATGTCTACGTATCGTAGCAATAGAGTTCTTATGATTCTTAAAACGCGATATCGCATTTCATTTCAATGTTTCATGGTAAGGTATAATATGATCTGCGAAGTGTTATGTATTCCTCGTCTACACTTCAAATGAATGTAAATGCGACACTTCCTTGCAAGGAAATAGCGTTTGCAGATGTCTATGTATCGTAGCAATAGATTTCTAATGCTTCTTAAAACGTGATATCGCATCTCATTTCTATGTTTCATGGTAAGATATAAAATGATTTGCGAAGTGTCATGTATTCCACGTCCACACTTCAAATAAATGTAAATGCGACACTTCCTTGCAAGGAAATAGCGTTTGCAGATGTCTACGTATCGTAGCAATAGAGTTCTTATGATTCTTAAAACGCGAAATCGCATCTCATTTCTATGTTTCATGGTAAGATATAATATGATTTGCGAAGTGTTATGTATTCCTCGACTACACTTCAAATGAATGTGAATGCGACACTTCCTTGCAAGGAAATAGCGTTTGCAGATGTCTACGTATCGTAGCAATAGATTTCTTATGATTCTTAAAACGCGATATCGCATCTCATTTCTATGTTTCATGGTAAGGTATAATATGATTTGCGAAGTGTTATGTATTCCTCGTCTACACTTCAAATGAATGTAAATGCGACACTTCCTTGCAAGGAAATGGCGTTTGCAGATGTCTATGTATCGTAGCAATAGATTTCTAATGCTTCTTAAAATGTGATATCGCATCTCATTTCTATGTTTCATGGTAAGATATAAAATGATTTGCGAAGTGTCATGTATTCCACGTCTACACTTCAAATGAATGTAAATGCGACACTTCCTTGCAAGGAAATGGCGTTTGCAGATGTCTATGTATCGTAGCAATAGATTTCTAATGCTTCTTAAAACGTGATATCGCATCTCATTTCTATGTTTCATGGTAAGGTATAATATGATTTGCGAAGTGTCATGTATTCCTCGTCTACACATCAAATGAATGTAAATGCGACACTTCCTTGCAAGGGAATAGCTTTTGCAGATGTCTACGCATCGTAGCAATAGAGTTCTTATGATTCATAAAACGCGATATCGCATCTCATTTCTATGCTTCATGGTAAGATATAACATGATTTGCGAAGTGTTATGTATTCCTCGTCTACACTTCAAATAAATGTGAATGCGATACTTCCTCGCTAGGAAATAGCGTTTGCAGATGACTACGTATCGTAGCAATAGCTTTCTAATGCTTCTTAAAACGCGATATCGCATCTCATTTCTATGTTTCATGGTAAGATATAATATGATTTGCGAAGTCACATGTATTCCTAGTCTACACTTCAAATGAATGTAAATGCGACACTTCCTTGTTAGGAAATAGCGTCTGCAGATGTCTAGGTATCGTAGCAATAGAGTTCTAAAGCTTCTTAAAACGCGATATCGCATCTCATTTCTACGTTTCATGGTAAGATGTAATATGATTTGCGAAGTGCTATGTATTCCTCGTCTACACTTCAAATGAATGTAAATGCGACACTTCCTTGCAAGGAAATAGCGTTTGCAAATATCTACCTGTCATAGCAATTGTGTTCATATGATTCTTAAAACGCGATATCGCATCTCATTTCTATGTTTCATGGTAAGATATAATATGATTTGCGAAGTGTCATGTATTACTCGTCTACACTTCAAATGAATGTAAATGCGACACTTCCTTGCAAGGGAATAGCGTTTGCAGATGTCTATGTATCGTAGCAATAGAGTTCTTATGATTCTTAGAACGCGATATCGCTTCTCATTTCTATGTTTCATGGTAAGATATAACATGATTTGCGAAGTGTTATGTATTCCTCGTCCACACTTCAAATGAATGTGAATGCGATGCTTCCACGCTAGGAAATAGCGTTTGCAGATGTCTACGTATCGTAGCAATAGCTTTCTAATGCTTCTTAAAACGCGATATCGCATCTCATTTCTATGTTTCATGGTAAGGTATAATATGATTTGCGAAGTCTTATGTATTCCTCGTCTACACTTCAAATGAATGTAAATGCGACACTTCCTTGTAAGGAAATAGCGTTTGCAGATATCTACCTATCGTAGCAATAGATTTCTAATGCTTCTTAAAACGTGATATCGCATCTCATTTCTATGTTTCATGGTAAGATATAATATGATTTGCGAAGTGTTATGTATTCCTCGTCTGCACTTCAAATGAATGTGAATGCGACACTTCCTTGCAAGGAAATAGCGTTTGCAGATGTCTACGTATCGTAGCAATAGATTTCTTATGATTCTTGAAACGCGATATCGCGTCTCATTTCTATGCTTCGTGGTAAGATATAAAATGATTTGCGAAGTGTTATGTATTCCTCGTCTACGCTTCAAATGAATGTAAATGCGACACTTCCTTGCAAGGAAATAGCGTTTGCAGATGTCTACGTATCATAGCAATAGAGTTCTTATTATTCTTAAAACGCGATATCGCATCTCATTTCTATGTTTCATGGTAAGATATAATATGATTTGCGAAGTGTTATGTATTCCTCGACTACACTTCAAATGAATGTGAATGCGACACTTCCTTGCAAGGAAATAGCGTTTGCAGATGTCTACGTATCGTAGCAATAGAGTTCTTATGATTCTTAAAACGCGATATCGCATTTCATTTCAATGTTTCATGGTAAGGTATAATATGATCTGCGAAGTGTTATGTATTCCTCGTCTACACTTCAAATGAATGTAAATGCGACACTTCCTTGCAAGGAAATAGCGTTTGCAGATGTCTATGTATCGTAGCAATAGATTTCTAATGCTTCTTAAAACGTGATATCGCATCTCATTTCTATGTTTCATGGTAAGATATAAAATGATTTGCGAAGTGTCATGTATTCCACGTCCACACTTCAAATAAATGTAAATGCGACACTTCCTTGCAAGGAAATAGCGTTTGCAGATGTCTACGTATCGTAGCAATAGAGTTCTTATGATTCTTAAAACGCGAAATCGCATCTCATTTCTATGTTTCATGGTAAGATATAATATGATTTGCGAAGTGTTATGTATTCCTCGACTACACTTCAAATGAATGTGAATGCGACACTTCCTTGCAAGGAAATAGCGTTTGCAGATGTCTACGTATCGTAGCAATAGATTTCTTATGATTCTTAAAACGCGATATCGCATCTCATTTCTATGTTTCATGGTAAGGTATAATATGATTTGCGAAGTGTTATGTATTCCTCGTCTACACTTCAAATGAATGTAAATGCGACACTTCCTTGCAAGGAAATGGCGTTTGCAGATGTCTATGTATCGTAGCAATAGATTTCTAATGCTTCTTAAAATGTGATATCGCATCTCATTCCTATGTTTCATGGTAAGATATAAAATGATTTGCGAAGTGTCATGTATTCCACGTCTACACTTCAAATGAATGTAAATGCGACACTTCCTTGCAAGGAAATGGCGTTTGCAGATGTCTATGTATCGTAGCAATAGATTTCTAATGCTTCTTAAAACGTGATATCGCATCTCATTTCTATGTTTCATGGTAAGGTATAATATGATTTGCGAAGTGTCATGTATTCCTCGTCTACACATCAAATGAATGTAAATGCGACACTTCCTTGCAAGGGAATAGCTTTTGCAGATGTCTACGCATCGTAGCAATAGAGTTCTTATGATTCATAAAACGCGATATCGCATCTCATTTCTATGCTTCATGGTAAGATATAACATGATTTGCGAAGTGTTATGTATTCCTCGTCTACACTTCAAATAAATGTGAATGCGATACTTCCTCGCTAGGAAATAGCGTTTGCAGATGACTACGTATCGTAGCAATAGCTTTCTAATGCTTCTTAAAACGCGATATCGCATCTCATTTCTATGTTTCATGGTAAGATATAATATGATTTGCGAAGTCACATGTATTCCTAGTCTACACTTCAAATGAATGTAAATGCGACACTTCCTTGTTAGGAAATAGCGTCTGCAGATGTCTAGGTATCGTAGCAATAGAGTTCTAAAGCTTCTTAAAACGCGATATCGCATCTCATTTCTACGTTTCATGGTAAGATGTAATATGATTTGCGAAGTGCTATGTATTCCTCGTCTACACTTCAAATGAATGTAAATGCGACACTTCCTTGCAAGGAAATAGCGTTTGCAAATATCTACCTGTCATAGCAATTGTGTTCATATGATTCTTAAAACGCGATATCGCATCTCATTTCTATGTTTCATGGTAAGATATAATATGATTTGCGAAGTGTCATGTATTACTCGTCTACACTTCAAATGAATGTAAATGCGACACTTCCTTGCAAGAGAATAGCGTTTGCAGATGTCTATGTATCGTAGCAATAGAGTTCTTATGATTCTTAGAGCGCGATATCGCATCTCATTTCTATGTTTCATGGTAAGATATAACATGATTTGCGAAGTGTTATGTATTCCTCGTCCACACTTCAAATGAATGTGAATGCGATGCTTCCACGCTAGGAAATAGCGTTTGCAGATGTCTACGTATCGTAGCAATAGCTTTCTAATGCTTCTTAAAACGCGATATCGCATCTCATTTCTATGTTTCATGGTAAGGAATAATATGATTTGCGAAGTGTTATGTATTCCTCGTCTACACTTCAAGTGAATGTAAATGCGACACTTCCTTGTAAGGAAATAGCGTTTGCAGATATCTACCTATCGTAGCAATAGATTTCTAATGCTTCTTAAAACGTGATATCGCATCTCATTTCTATGTTTCGTGGTAAGATACAATATGATTTGCGAAGTGTTATGTATTCCTCGTCTACACTTCAAATGAATGTGAATGCGACACTTCCTTGCAAGGAAATAGCGTTTGCAGATGTCTACGTATCGTAGCAATAGATTTCTTATGATTCTTAAAACGCGATATCGCATCTCATTTCTATGTTTCATGGTAAGGTATAATATGATTTGCGAAGTGTTATGTATTCCTCGTCTACGCTTCAAATGAATGTAAATGCGACACTTCCTTGCAAGGAAATGGCGTTTGCAGATGTCTATGTATCGTAGCAATAGATTTCTAATGCTTCTTAAAACGTGATATCGCATCTCATTTCTATGTTTCATGGTAAGATATAATATGATTTGCGAAGTGTTATGTATTCCTCGACTACACTTCAAATGAATGTGAATGCGACACTTCCTTGCAAGGAAATAGCGTTTGCAGATGTCTACATATCGTAGGAATAGAGTTCTTATGATTCTTAAAACGCGATATCGCATCTCATTTCAATGTTTCATGGTAAGGTATAATATGATCTGCGAAGTGTTATGTATTCCTCGTCTACACTTCAAATGAATGTAAATGCGACACTTCCTTGCAAGGAAATAGCGTTTGCAGATGTCTATGTATCGTAGCAATAGATTTCTAATGCTTCTTAAAACGTGATATCGCATCTCATTTCTATGTTTCATGGTAAGATATAAAATGATTTGCGAAGTGTCATGTATTCCACGTCTACACTTCAAACAAATGTAAATGCGACACTTCCTTGCAAGGAAATAGCGTTTGCAGATGTCTACGTATCGTAGCAATAGAGTTCTTATGATTCTTAAAACGCGATATCGCATCGCATTTCTATGTTTCATGGTAAGGTATAATATGATTTGCGAAGTGTTATGTATTCCTCGTCTACACTTCAAATGAATGTAAATGCGACACTTCCTTGTTAGGAAATAGCGTCTGCAGATGTCTAGGTATCGTAGCAATAGAGTTCTAAAGCTTCTTAAAACGCGATATCGCATCTCATTTCTACGTTTCATGGTAAGATGTAATATGATTTGCGAAGTGCTATGTATTCCTCGACTACACTTCAAATGAATGTAAATGCGACACTTCCTTGCAAGGAAATAGCGTTTGCAAATATCTACCTGTCATAGCAATTGTGTTCATATGATTCTTAAAACGCGATATCGCATCTCATTTCTATGTTTCATGGTAAGATATAATATGATTTGCGAAGTGTCATGTATTACTCGTCTACACTTCAAATGAATGTAAATGCGACACTTCCTTGCAAGGGAATAGCGTTTGCAGATGTCTATGTATCGTAGCAATAGAGTTCTTATGATTCTTAGAACGCGATATCGCATCTCATTTCTATGTTTCATGGTAAGATATAACATGATTTGCGAAGTGTCATGTATTCCTCGTCCACACTTCAAATGAATGTGAATGCGATGCTTCCACGCTAGGAAATAGCGTTTGCAGATGTCTACGTATCGTAGCAATAGCTTTCTAATGCTTCTTAAAACGCGATATCGCATCTCATTTCTATGTTTCATGGTAAGGTATAATATGATTTGCGAAGTGTTATGTATTCCTCGTCTACACTTCAAATGAATGTAAATGCGACACTTCCTTGTAAGGAAATAGCGTTTGCAGATATCTACCTATCGTAGCAATAGATTTCTAATGCTTCTTAAAACGTGATATCGCATCTCATTTCTATGTTTCATGGTAAGATATAATATGATTTGCGAAGTGTTATGTATTCCTCGTCTACACTTCAAATGAATGTGAATGCGACACTTCCTTGCTAGGAAATAGCGTTTGCAGATGTCTATGTATCGTAGTAATAGATTTCTAATGCTTCTTAAAACGTGATATCGCATCTCATTGCTATGATTCATGGTAAGATATAAAATGATTTGGGAAGTGTCATGTATTCCACGTCTACATTTCAAATGAATGTAAATGCGACACTTCCTTGCAAGGAAATAGCGTTTGCAGATGTCTACGTATCGTAGCAATAGATTTCTTATGATTCTTAAAACGCGATATCGCATCTCATTTCTATGTTTCATGGTAAGGTATAATATGATTTGCGAAGTGTTATGTATTCCTCGTCTACGCTTCAAATGAATGTAAATGCGACACTTCCTTGCAAGGAAATAGCGTTTGCAGATGTCTACGTATCATAGCAATAGAGTTCTTATTATTCTTAAAACGCGATATCGCATCTCATTTCTATGTTTCATGGTAAGATATAATATGATTTGCGAAGTGTTATGTATTCCTCGACTACACTTCAAATGAATGTGAATGCGACACTTCCTTGCAAGGAAATAGCGTTTGCAGATGTCTACGTATCGTAGCAATAGAGTTCTTATGATTCTTAAAACGCGATATCGCATTTCATTTCAATGTTTCATGGTAAGGTATAATATGATCTGCGAAGTGTTATGTATTCCTCGTCTACACTTCAAATGAATGTAAATGCGACACTTCCTTGCAAGGAAATAGCGTTTGCAGATGTCTATGTATCGTAGCAATAGATTTCTAATGCTTCTTAAAACGTGATATCGCATCTCATTTTTATGTTTCATGGTAAGATATAATATGATTTGCGAAGTGTTATGTATTCCTCGACTACACTTCAAATGAATGTGAATGCGACACTTCCTTGCAAGGAAATAGCGTTTGCAGATGTCTATGTATCGTAGCAATAGAGTTCTTATGATTCTTAAAACGCGATATCGCATCTCATTTCAATGTTTCATGGTAAGGTATAATATGATCTGCGAAGTGTTATGTATTCCTCGTCTACACTTCAAATGAATGTAAATGCGACACTTCCTTGCAAGGAAATAGCGTTTGCAGATGTCTATGTATCGTAGCAATAGATTTCTAATGCTTCTTAAAACGTGATATCGCATCTCATTTCTATGTTTCATGGTAAGATATAAAATGATTTGCGAAGTGTCATGTATTCCACGTCTACACTTCAAATAAATGTAAATGCGACACTTCCTTGCAAGGAAATAGCGTTTGCAGATGTCTACGTATCGTAGCAATAGAGTTCTTATGATTCTTAAAACGCGATATCGCATCGCATTTCTATGTTTCATGGTAAGGTATAATATGATTTGCGAAGTGTTATGTATTCCTCGTCTACACTTCAAATGAATGTAAATGCGACACTTCCTTGCAAGGAAATGGCGTTTGCAGATGTCTATGTATCGTAGCAATAGATTTCTAATGCTTCTTAAAACGTGATATCGCATCTCATTTCTATGTTTCATGGTAAGGTATAATATGATTTGCGAAGTGTCATGTAGTCCTCGTCTACACTTCAAATGAATGTAAATGCGACACTTCCTTGCAAGGGAATAGCTTTTGCAGATGTCTACGCATCGTAGCAATAGAGTTCTTATGATTCATAAAACGCGATATCGCATCTCATTTCTATGCTTCATGGTAAGATATAACATGATTTGCGAAGTGTTATGTATTCCTCGTCCACACTTCAAATGAATGTGAATGCGATGCTTCCACGCTAGGAAATAGCGTTTGCAGATGTCTACGTATCGTAGCAATAGCTTTCTAATGCTTCTTAAAACGCGATATCGCATCTCATTTCTATGTTTCATGGTAAGGTATAATATGATTTGCGAAGTGTTATGTATTCCTCGTCTACACTTCAAATGAATGTAAATGCGACACTTCCTTGTAAGGAAATAGCGTTTGCAGATATCTACCTATCGTAGCAATAGATTTCTAATGCTTCTTAAAACGTGATATCGCATCTCATTTCTATGTTTCATGGTAAGATATAATATGATTTGCGAAGTGTTATGTATTCCTCGTCTACACTTCAAATGAATGTGAATGCGACACTTCCTTGCAAGGAAATAGCGTTTGCAGATGTCTATGTATCGTAGCAATAGATTTCTAATGCTTCTTAAAACGTGACATCGCATCTCATTGCTATGATTCATGGTAAGATATAAAATGATTTGGGAAGTGTCATGTATTCCACGTCTACATTTCAAATGAATGTAAATGCGACACTTCCTTGCAAGGAAATAGCGTTTGCAGATGTCTACGTATCGTAGCAATAGATTTCTTATGATTCTTAAAACGCGATATCGCATCTCATTTCTATGTTTCATGGTAAGGTAAAATATGATTTGCGAAGTGTTATGTATTCCTCGTCTACGCTTCAAATGAATGTAAATGCGACACTTCCTTGCAAGGAAATAGCGTTTGCAGATGTCTACGTATCATAGCAATAGAGTTCTTATTATTCTTAAAACGCGATATCGCATCTCATTTCTATGTTTCATGGTAAGATATAATATGATTTGCGATGTGTTATGTATTCCTCGACTACACTTCAAATGAATGTGAATGCGACACTTCCTTGCAAGGAAATAGCGTTTGCAGATGTCTATGTATCGTAGCAATAGATTTCTAATGCTTCTTAAAACGTGATATCGCATCTCATTTCTATGTTTCATGGTAAGATATAATATGATTTGCGAAGTGTTATGTATTCCTCGACTACACTTCAAATGAATGTGAATGCGACACTTCCGTGCAAGGAAATAGCGTTTGCAGATGTCTACGTATCGTAGCAATAGAGTTCTTATGATTCTTAAAACGCGATATCGCATTTCATTTCAATGTTTCATGGTAAGGTATAATATGATCTGCGAAGTGTTATGTATTCCTCGTCTACACTTCAAATGAATGTAAATGCGACACTTCCTTGCAAGGAAATAGCGTTTGCAGATGTCTATGTATCGTAGCAATAGATTTCTAATGCTTCTTAAAACGTGATATCGCATCTCATTTCTATGTTTCATGGTAAGATATAAAATGATTTGTGAAGTGTCATGTATTCCACGTCTACACTTCAAATAAATGTAAATGCGACACTTCCTTGCAAGGAAATAGCGTTTGCAGATGTCTACGTATCGTAGCAATAGAGTTCTTATGATTCTTAAAACGCGAAATCGCATCTCATTTCTATGTTTCATGGTAAGATATAATATGATTTGCGAAGTGTTATGTATTCCTCGACTACACTTCAAATGAATGTGAATGCGACACTTCCTTGCAAGGAAATAGCGTTTGCAGATGTCTACGTATCGTAGCAATAGATTACTTATGATTCTTAAAACGCGATATCGCATCTCATTTCTATGTTTCATGGTAAGGTATAATATGATTTGCGAAGTGTTATGTATTCCTCGTCTACACTTCAAATGAATGTAAATGCGACACTTCCTTGCAAGGAAATGGCGTTTGCAGATGTCTATGTATCGTAGCAATAGATTTCTAATGCTTCTTAAAACGTGATATCGCATCTCATTTCTATGTTTCATGGTAAGATATAAAATGATTTGCGAAGTGTCATGTATTCCACGTCTACACTTCAAATGAATGTAAATGCGACACTTCCTTGCAAGGAAATAGCGTTTGCAGATGTGTACGTATCGTAGCAATAGCTTTCTAATGCTTCTTAAAACGCGATATCGCATCTCATTTCTATGTTTCATGGTAAGATATAATATGATTTGCGAAGTCACATGTATTCCTCGTCTACACTTCAAATGAATGTAAATGCGACACTTCCTTGCAAGGAAATGGCGTTTGCAGATGTCTATGTATCGTAGCAATAGATTTCTAATGCTTCTTAAAACGTGATATCGCATCTCATTTCTATGTTTCATGGTAAGATATAAAATGATTTGCGAAGTGTCATGTATTCCACGTCTACACTTCAAATGAATGTAAATGCGACACTTCCTTGCAAGGAAATAGCGTTTGCAGATGTGTACGTATCGTAGCAATAGCTTTCTAATGCTTCTTAAAACGCGATATCGCATCTCATTTCTATGTTTCATGGTAAGATATAATATGATTTGCGAAGTCACATGTATTCCTCGTCTACACTTCAAATGAATGTGAATGCGACACTTCCTTGCAAGGAAATAGCGTTTGCAGATGTCTATGTGTCGTAGCAATAGATTTCTAATGCTTCTTAAAACGTGATATCGCATCTCATTGCTATGATTCATGGTAAGATATAAAATGATTTGGGAAGTGTCATGTATTCCTCGACTACACTTCAAATGAATGTGAATGCGACACTTCCTTGCAAGGAAATAGCGTTTGCAGATGTCTATGTATCGTAGCAATAGATTTCTAATGCTTCTTAAAACGTGATATCGCATCTCATTTCTATGTTTCATGGTAAGATATAATATGATTTGCGAAGTGTTATGTATTCCTCGACTACACTTCAAATGAATGTGAATGCGACACTTCCTTGCAAGGAAATAGCGTTTGCAGATGTCTACGTATCGTAGCAATAGAGTTCTTATGATTCTTAAAACGCGATATCGCATTTCATTTCAATGTTTCATGGTAAGGTATAATATGATCTGCGAAGTGTTATGTATTCCTCGTCTACACTTCAAATGAATGTAAATGCGACACTTCCTTGCAAGGAAATAGCGTTTGCAGATGTCTATGTATCGTAGCAATAGATTTCTAATGCTTCTTAAAACGTGATATCGCATCTCATTTCTATGTTTCATGGTAAGATATAAAATGATTTGTGAAGTGTCATGTATTCCACGTCTACACTTCAAATAAATGTAAATGCGACACTTCCTTGCAAGGGAATAGCGTTTGCAGATGTCTACGTATCGTAGCAATAGAGTTCTTATGATTCTTAAAACGCGAAATCGCATCTCATTTCTATGTTTCATGGTAAGATATAATATGATTTGCGAAGTGTTATGTATTCCTCGACTACACTTCAAATGAATGTGAATGCGACACTTCCTTGCAAGGAAATAGCGTTTGCAGATGTCTACGTATCGTAGCAATAGATTTCTTATGATTCTTAAAACGCGATATCGCATCTCATTTCTATGTTTCATGGTAAGGTATAATATGATTTGCGAAGTGTTATGTATTCCTCGTCTACACTTCAAATGAATGTAAATGCGACACTTCCTTGCAAGGAAATGGCGTTTGCAGATGTCTATGTATCGTAGCAATAGATTTCTAATGCTTCTTAAAACGTGATATCGCATCTCATTTCTATGTTTCATGGTAAGATATAAAATGATTTGCGAAGTGTCATGTATTCCACGTCTACACTTCAAATGAATGTAAATGCGACACTTCCTTGCAAGGAAATAGCGTTTGCAGATGTGTACGTATCGTAGCAATAGATTTCTTATGATTCTTAAAACGCGATATCGCATCTCATTTCTATGTTTCATGGTAAGATATAATATGATTTGCGAAGTGTTATGTATTCCTCGACTACACTTCAAATGAATGTGAATGCGACACTTCCTTGCAAGGAAATAGCGTTTGCAGATGTCTACGTATAGTAGCAATAGAGTTCTTACGATTCTTAAAACGCGATATCGCATCTCATTTCTACGTTTCATGGTAAGATGTAATATGATTTGCGAAGTGTTACGTATTCCTAGTCTACACATCAAATGAATGTAAATGCGACACTTCCTCACAAGGAAATAGCGTTTGCAAATGTCTACCTATCGTAGCAATAGTGTTCTAATGCTTTTTAAAATGCGATATCGCTTCTCATTTCTATGTTTCATGGTAAGATATAATATGATTTGCGAAGTGTTATGTATTCCTCGTCTGCACTTCAAATGAATGTAAATGCGACACTTCGTTGCTAGGGAATAGCGTCTGCAGATGTCTAGGTATCGTAGCAATAGAGTTCTAATGCTTCTTAAAACGCGATATCGCATCTCATTTCTACGTTTCATGGTAAGGTATAATATGATTTGCGAAGTGTTATGTATTCCTAGTCTACACTCCAAATGAATGTAAATGCGACACTTCCTTGCAAGGAAATAGCGTTTGCAGATGTCTACGTATCGTAGCAATAGATTTCTAATGCTTCTTAAAAGGCGGTATCGCATCTCATTTCTATGTTTCATGATAAGATATAATATGATTTGCGAAGTGTCATGTATTCCTCGTCTGCACTTCAAATGAATGTAAATGCGACACTTCCTTGCTAGGAAATAGCGTCTGCAGATATCAAGGTATCGTAGCAATAGAGTTCTAATGCTTCTTAAAACGTGATATCGCATCTCATTTCTATGTTTCATGGTGAGATATAATATGATTTGCGAAGTGTTATGTATTCCTCGTCTACAGTTCAAATGAATGTGAATGCGACACTTCCTTGCAAGGAAATAGCGATTGCAGATGTCTACGTATCGTAGCAATAGAGTTCCTATGATTCTTAAAACGCGATATCGCATCTCATTTCTATGTTTCATGGTAAGATATAATATGATTTGCGAAGTGTCATGTATTCCACGTCTACACTTCAAATGAATGTAAATGCGACACTTCCTTGCAAGGGAATAGCGTTTGCAGATATCTACGTATCGTAGCAATAGAGCTCTAATGCTTCTTAAAACGCTATATCGCATCTCATTCCTACGTTTCATGGTAAGGTATAATATGATTTGCGAAGTGTTATGTATTCCTAGTCTACACTCCAAATGAATGTAAGTGCGACACTTCCTTGCAAGGAAATAGCGTTTGCAGATGTCTACGTATCGTAGCAATAGATTTCTAATGCTTCTTAAATGGCGATATCGCATCTCATTTCTATGTTTCATGATAAGATATAATATGATTTGCGAAGTGTCATGTATTCCTCGTCTACACTACAAATGAATGTAAATGCGACACTTCCTTGCTAGGAAATAGCGACTGCAGATATCAAGGTATCGTAGCAATAGAGTTCTAATGCTTCTTAAAATGCGATATCGAATCTCATTTCTATGTTTCATGGTAAGATATAATATGATTTGCGAAGTGTCATGTATTCCACATCTACACTTCAAATGAATGTAAATGCGACACTTCCTTGCAAGGAAATAGCGTTTGCAGATGTCTACGTATCGTAGCAATAGCGTTCTTATGATTCTTAAAACGCGATATCGCATTTCATTTCCATGTTTCATGGTAAGGTATAATATGATTTGCGAAGTGTCATGTATTCCACGTCTACACTTCAAATGAATGTAAATGCGACATTTCCTTGCTTGGGAATAGCGTCTGCAGATATCTAGGTATCGTTGCAATAGAGTTCTAATGCTTCTTAAAACGCGATATCGCATCTCATTTCTATGTTTCATGGTAAGATATAATATGATTTGCGAAGTGTCATGTATTCCTCGTCTGCACATCAAATGAATGTAAATGCGACACTTCCTTGCTAGGAAATAGCGTCTGCAGACATCTAGGTATCGTAGCAATAGAGTTCTAATGCTTCTTAAAACGCGATATCGCATCTCATTTCTATGTTTCATGGTAAGATATAAAATGATTTGCGAAGTGCCATGTATTCCACGTCTACACTTCAAATGAATGTAAATGCGACACTTCCTTGCAAGGAAATAGCGTTTGCAGATGTCTACGTATCGTAGCAATAGATTTCTTATGATTCTTAAAACGCGATATCGCATCTCATTTCTATGTTTCATGGTAAGGTATAATATGGTTTGCGAAGTGTTATGTATTCCTCGTCTACACTTCAAATGAATGTAAATGCGACACTTCCTTGCAAGGAAATGGCGTTTGCAGATGTCTATGTATCGTAGCAATAGATTTCTAATGCTTCTTAAAACGTGATATCGCATCTCATTTCTATGTTTCATGGTAAGATATAAAATGATTTGCGAAGTGTCATGTATTCCACGTCTACACTTCAAATGAATGTAAATGCGACACTTCCTTGCAAGGGAATAGCGTTTGCAGATGTCTACGTATCGTAGCAATAGAGTTCTTATGATTCTTAAAACGCGATATCGCATCTCATTTCTATGTTTCATGGTAAGGTATGATATTCATTGCGAAGTGTCGTGTACATCTCGTTTTCACTTCAAAAGAATGTAAATGCGAAACTTCCATGCTAGGAAATAGCGTTTGCAGATGTCTACGTATCGTAGCAATAGAGTACTAATACTTCTTAAAACGAGATGTCGCATTTCATTTCTATGTTTCGTAATAAGGAGTAATATTAATTGCGAAGTGTCATGTATATCTCGTATTCACTTCAAGAGAATGTAAATACGAAACTTCCATGCTAGGAAGTAGCGTTTGCAGATGTCTACGTATCCTAGCAATAGAGTTCTAATGCTTCTCAAAACGCGATATCGCAACTCATTCCTATGTTTCATGAGAAGATATAATATTCATTGCGAAGTGTCATGTTTATCTCGTATTCACTTCAAAAGAATGTAAATCCGAAACTTCCATGCGAGGAAATAGCGTTTGCAGATGTCTACGTATCGTAGCAATAGAGTTCTAATGCTTCTTAAAACGAGATGTCGCATTTCATTTCTATGTTTCGTGATAAGATATAATATTCATTGCGAAGTGTCATGTATACCTCGTATTATCTTCAAAAGAATGTAAATGCGGCACTTCCATGCTAGGAAATAGCGTTTCCAGATGACCACGTATCGAAAGAATAGAGTTCCAATACCTCTTAAAACGAGATGTCGCATCTCTCTTCTATGTTTCATGATAAGATATAATATTCATTGCGAAGTGTCATGTATACCTCGTATTCACTTCAAAAGATTGTAAATGCGACACTTGCATGCTAGGAAATAGCGTTTGCAGATGTCTACGTATCGTAGCAATAGAGTTCTAATGCTTCTTAAAACGCGATATCGCATCTCACATCTATGTTTCGTGATAAGATATAATATTCATTGTGGAGTGTTATGTATATCTCGTCTGCACTCCAACAGAATGTAAATGCCACACTTCCTTGCTAGGAAATATTGTTTGCAGATGTCTACGTATCGGAGCAGTAGAGTTTTAATTCTTCTTAAAACGCGATATCGGATCTCAATTCTATGTTTCATGATTTGATATAATATTCATTGCGAAGTGTTATGTATACCTCGCCTGCACTGCAATAGAATGTAAATGCCACACTTCCTAGCTAGGAAATGCGTTTCTTGATGTCTACGTATCGATGCAATGGAGTTCTAATGCTTCGTAAAAAGCGAAATCGCACCGCAGTTCTATGTTTCATCATAAGATATAATATTCATTGCGAAGTGTCATGTGTACATCGACTATACTTCAATAAAAAGTAAACGCAACAGATCCTTGCTAGGAAATGCGTTTCCAGATGTCGTCGTGTCGAAGCAATGAAGTTTTAATGCTCCTTAAAACGCGATAACGCATCTCATTTCCATGTTTCACGATAAGACATAATGTTCATTGCGGAGTGTTATGTATACCTCGTCTGCACTCCAACAGAATGTAAATGCCACACTTCCTTGCCAGGAAATAAGTTTCCAGATGTCTACATATCGAAGCAATGGAGTTTTAATGCTTCTTAAAACGCGATATCGCATCGCAGTTCTATGTTTCATGATAAGATATAATATTCATTGCAAAATGTTGCGTATACCACGTGTGCGCTTCAAAAGAATGTAACTGCAACACTTCCTTGCTAGAAAAGGCGTTTCCAGATGTTCACGTATCGAAGCAATAAAGATTTAATGCTCCTTAAAACGCGATGACGCATCTCATTTCCATGTTTCTTGATAGGACATAATATTCATTGCGAAGTGTTATGTATACCTCGTCTGCACTTCAAAAGAGTGTAAATGCCACATATCCTTGCTAGGAAATGCGTTTCCAGATGTCTACGTACCGAAGCAATAGAGTTTTGATGCTCCTTAAAACGCGATAACGCATCTCATTTCCATGTTTTACGATAAGACATAATGTTCGTTGCGGAGTGTTATGTATACCTCGTCTGCACTTCAGAAGAGTGTAAATGCCACACTTTCTTGCTAGGAAATGCGTTTCCAGATGTCTACGTACCGAAGCAATAAAGTTTTAATGCTCCGTAAATCGCGAAATCGCATCGCAGTTCTATGTTTCATGATAAGATATAGTATTCATTGCGAAGTGTTATGTATATCTCGTCTACACTTCAAAAGAATGCAAATGCCACACTTCTTGGCTAGGAAATTGCATTTCTAGATGTCTACGCATCGACGCAATAGATTTCTAACTCTTTATAAAACGCGATATCGCATATCAATTCTAAGTCACATGATAAGATGTAATTTCAATGCAACGCGTTATGTATATCTCCTCTACACTTCAAATGAATGTAAATGGATCACTTCCTTGCTACGGAATATGGTTTCTATATCTGAAGGTTTAGAAGCAATAGAGTTCTAATGCTTCGTAAAACGCGGCTGCGCACCTTACTTCTATATTTCATGATATGATGTAATATTCATAGCATCGCGTTATGTTTATCTGCTTCTGCATATGAATTGAGTGTGAACCCTATACTTTCTTGCCCGGGGATAGCGTTTCTAGATGTCCAGGTGCCGAAGCATTTAATTTGTCATGCTTCATGCACCTCAATATTGCATTTCATATAAACATTTCAAAGTAAGTTAGAAGGTTGCAAAGCTCTATGCATCGCATTATGCTTATCTGCTTTTGTGCTTTATAATGCTCTGGGATGTGAGAAGGTCCTCAACCATCCATAACCCCCTAAAGAGAAGTCAAAAGTCCAGCGGCCCTGCAGATGGGCCATGAGAGCGCGAGGCGCTACGCAATTTAAATGATCAGGAGGATCCCCTCAGGGACACCCAAGGGGGCGAGAAGAGGAAATCGCCGAAATCCACTGATCGATGGACTCGAACAATACCGAAGCCTACAGCCCACTCCACCAATGAGCCCCGAGGAGGATGCAGGAGACCCGAGGACCACCAGCGAATTCAAGGAACCTGAAGAAGAGAACGTTAGAGCTTATTCGCTTAAGCGTCCCATTTCTTGTGTCGCATATTGTATATTGTATCTTATATCGTGAAGCGAGTTATGATACCCGGTAATTTGCGGCGTGTTGCGTAGTTTCCCGTAGCCCTTCTTAGTTAAACCCACGTCGAGACCATAAATAAACATGCCGTGATTTCAGTATCTCGCGACCTGAGTGTGTGTACTTGGCTAGGCGTAGTCGAGAGGAGGACCATTTCGAAGTTTAAAGGGTTGTTCCGCCCCAGGGTTCCCGGGGTCGTGTAGTCTATTTCTTTGCTACTTTCTGAGCAGCTGGCGCCCAAGAAAAGTTGTACGTGAGCGGATACCTTGGAACGATAGATCGCTTTAGATTAAAGTACGTTTTACACCTTAAAGCATTTAGATAATTAACCCCTTCGAGCTTCCCTGACTTACTATATATAGGTTTCCGTCACAACTAATAGGAACCATCACTTTACATAGATATATAGAACACACATAGTTTTAAACGTAGAACTGAGGATTTGAGAACTTACTTTGAAACGTTAGTAGTGAGAAATTTCATCGGATTTCATAAAAATTCAGAACTTGCTTGCTATGAAACATAGGCAGATAAGGGCCATCGCGTTGCTTAGAACTTTAGAACACGCTTACTTCAACAAATATTTCTATTGGCTTCGCCCGTTCTTTTAGAAGAGTTTTTGATAAACCACATACTTTTCACGCTTCTGATATCTTTGAAAGTTCGCGAGATGTAATCGTTTACGTTTTAAAATGATTACTTAGTGTGGATTATTATTTAGTAACTCGCTCATAAACGAGTCTGCATAGGATTTAATCCATAAGTTTTTAAGCCTGGAATTTATGCAGTTATTTGTTATTCACTTATTGCTCAAACGACAAAGATTCTGACCACTTCAAAATGGTTGACTTTCATCAATTTTCTTAAAAATTGAAATACTGCCCAACTGCTTGCATTAAAGACTGTAATTAAAGCTTTCGAAACATTTTACCTCTTATAGATGAATTCTGGAATTGAAATTGAATGTTTGACTTTTCTAACTCCTGTTTAGACATCTTACTATTGGAATGTTCAAGTATTTTTCATATTCGTAATTATTAAAAATGTTTTACTTGATTCTTTTATTTAATATTTAGAATTTCCTGAGAAATATTTTTTATCGTAATGAACTATATAATTGCAATTATAATTCTTTATGAAGTAATAATAACAGAAAGGTATGTATCCATTCTTGTAGTTTTGTAAAGAGTATTTAATCTTACTATCTAAAATGAAACATTGAGATCTGTTTACAATCTAATGGAATTTAATTACCTTTTGATTCAAATTCACAATGATAATCTTCCATAGTTCAACAATTTTGTGAGCTGTCCTCAGGAATCCGCAGCTCAGTACTTATAAATTGAGCGACACAAAGAACCGCCTAACCAAACGTATTCGAACCGATTTTTCAATACTAATCTTATCATGTTTAACTTATGCTGCAAACTATTGAAATGCCCTTCGAAAAGTGTTTATTTACAGTGAAGTAAACGGTAAGTATTACGCCTTCCACCACTGTTTACAATACATACGTTTCATTTACTATCAAAACCATGAGTATTATCACCTTTCTTTACTTTTTGTAACCTTCAATGCCTTCATGTTACAGATCGTTAAACTTGCTTTAAAATGCTCTATCGTATTACGGTAGAATGGACATACCAATTCATTTTAAAAAATGAAGGTAACCTTCATATGTCCAACATAACTCCACTTACAAAAAAACTATTTTCATCAACGGATGGCCCCTTTGTACTATGCAATTTTATATTAGCAAAAACTTCTATGAAACTTATAGTTTCGTGGATATCTGAGGTGCTAATTATTACTGCCCCACCCTGTATATTGTTATGGATGTGTCCAACAAGGCAACGATGAACAGAGTTAAATTTAATATTATGATGTTTATTATTTTACTTATAGTATATTTGTTTTTCTGGAATTTTGCCAAAAAACAATGTTCACGATGTCGACAGATGAATATAATTGCCTTAGAATTACAAGAGCCAACAATTTCGAAAGTAGAATATTTCTTTACTTCGCTAACCGAATCATTGCAAACTTTAAGTAAAGTGCGTGCCTTTCAAAACAGTCAGATGCAAATTACGATACAACGTTTCCAAGAAATGGTTCGTGCCACTGTTTTTTAATTTCCGTTTATTTAATCAAAGGAAATTTAATTGAAATATCCGCAAAATTTGAGGACAAAAAGTTATTGTAATTTTACGCAACATATATGATGGTGATAAAGGATAAGTAAACGGAACTGAAAATGGAAAATAGCGAGCAGAAAAAGAAACTGATGGAGCTACAAAGTAGATTGATACATCCGTCAAATAATGATTCTGGGCTAATAAAATCTGTTAATCAAAGAACTATTGCAAAAATCAAGTATAATCAATATTACTTCTGCTCAAAGGCTATAACAGAATTGGACCGAAATGGGTACAAAACAGGAAATTATATCTATACGTTCTATTCTATGCAAAGGCAAATATTTCAAAGAGAAAAGATGTGTTACTTACAAATTACTTATGTTTCTAGATATCTCACTAATTCAGGCTTCTTGTCTTGCAGAACTAATCATTCATTTAACATGTAAAGGGGTCGAAGAATAGTAAAAGATTTTTATAGCTCATAGCCTCACTTGATACGTCGATTGGATCACGTAAAATATCGGACATTAATTGCATCTACATCTTCAGACCTTAAATATATAATTGCAACAACATATTTAATAGCGTTTTAATAACATTTTTCTAATTGTTTATATCTATGTCTAATAAATATATATTAATCGAATAAGTTGCTTTACCAAGGAATAAAAGTATCTGAGGCTTACAAATCGGAGCATTACGTAACAAACGTGCATCACATATATAATATTACGTGTAACAAAAGATGAAGACCAAAAAGATCGTACATAAGTTGAATCCACAATGCGGTCATAGAGATACAGAAACGGCAAAAATTCCAAACAATAATTTAAAAAATTCAAAAAGGGGGGAGTGAAAATCCATCTCCTTGACGATGATAAGGAACAAGTCTGCCTCATGCACTACAATATCCCAAACAGCCAGCGATTGGCACGCCAATGACAACGGATGGAACGAATTCCGTGACAGAACTGTGCTAACAAAGTGCTCCTACTCAGCTTTCGAAATGGCATACTGTTAGTACTGGGGCGGCATTCGTATCACGGCACTATTAAAGCACCGAGATATAGCACACGGGCTACACGGCCATGACAATGACACTATCAGCTCACCATAGCTACACGCGTGGTTGTGGCGTAGGCTGACATTTACCAATGGGGAAGCTGTTTCCATAAAAATTATAAGCAAATATGAAAAATGACTAAACTGTGTAATTTATTTATTTTGATTCCAATATAGATACACCGGCACAAAACAAAGATATAAGAACTCGATTTTATTATTTTCTATAAACTAGCTCGATAGGGCGATTTTTTCCATAAAGTCGATAATTACTTTGTCATAAAAATATATACACTTATTTTATATATATTTTCTTCAATTTATTGTTACAAATTCATGCAATTGAGGGTTACATTAAATACGATGACAGCATGTTATTTCAAAAATTACACAAGGCGAAGTTAGGGACGCAACAGCATGAATTTTTATTTTATAAGTAATATTTTTTTATAAATAATATTTTTAGTCTATGATGGATTGAAAGAAATATATACGACTCGCTCAATAACTATAAATATAGGAAAACGACCATCAAAATGTCTATCAATACTCATATGCTGAACATCTACTGACATCTAACGGTTCTAATTTGTATGAAAGCACAGGTTCCCCATTGCCAAATGTGATCCTGCGTCATTGCTGAGGAGATTCATGAATGGAGCGATGATACGCGTGTCACCATGGTGCTGGTGCTGCGCGATTCGCTTGTCTAGTACGTGCTGGTAACACGTTCTGGCATTTTAGTTAACGAATCCGGTCACAGATGACTACGAATCAGTTGACACTCCTCGGAAGTGGCAATATAGTGCCGGCATGGTGTCGCTATCATCTTGCCGTTTGTTATCTGGGATGCTTTTTAGTGCATTATTCGGAATTTAATTTGAACACATAGCTACTTAATCGCGAATTTGTATGTACATAATTATACATGACTGCATAAAAAGGATATCATATACTTTTATAATCAATGCGATATAAGAATATAAAACGAAGAACTATCCACTACCATCAGGAGTAAAAACAATGTTTGGTACGGAAAGTTCATTGTAAAATATAATCAAGCAGTTAATATATCAAATCACAGCACACAATAAATCACTGAATGTATAACGATATGAATAGTAAGAAAAACATATTTACCTGTTAGATGTTTATAAATTCAAATTTAAAAGTCCAAGTCACATTTAATGTATTATTGTTTAACAAGGTGATTTAATGTTGTTTCAAATAGGCGTGCAGAACTAACTCGTACTTCTGTCAATGTAATTTCATTCGAAAAATACAAAGGATAAGAGGAAATATTCTCCAATATATAACATATATAAATCAACGGGTGCAAGAGAGAACACTCGACCTCGGTATAACGAGACCGGGGCGTCATCCTGCAGTAATCGTATAACGCCTGTTCCGAGGTGGTGTAGAGAGGGAATGTGGAGGGTGAAAAGCATAAAATAACAACAATGTAACTAAAGAGAAAGAGAAAGAAAATATGTGGAAGTATTGCATTTATTAAGAGGAAATCCTAGAAATATCAAACAACAGATTATATACCATACTGTAAGGGTAAGGTACAACGAAATAGACGATATCGTGAGAGAAACTAAAAAAATCGAGAAACTTAAAAAGAAAATAATAATTTAGATTGAGCGAATCAATATCACTGATCCCGGCAAGCTTAATGGAAAACGCATAACGATGAATCGGTTAGAGTATAAGATAGATGTTGGTCGCGGTTTGAGTGGCCCTGGGAATTCTTTGCCTGCATCAGGGCAGGCAGTAGGATGGTGGAGGGCCTGCCCTCCTGTTGCTTGGATCTATAGAATTCACATTCAATTGTAGAGTAGAAGCAGATAATTATAATGCTTTTCATAGAAGATTACAGCTTACTTAATTCGAAACGTTGAAATGAGATGAGTCATGGCATTGTATAATGCATTAGTACTCTATTGTCTCGACTTGTAGACACTACGAAGGGCAATCCTGTTGCATAGAGCTGTAGAATTTACATTCTTATGAAATTTTAAAGCAGATAAGCATAGAGCTATGCATAAGAGATAACAGCATTCTTACTTTAAAACGATGAAATGGGATGCGCCAGCGCATTGCATGGAGATTTCTCGCTCGATTGCTTTAACTGACAGACACTACGGAGCGCCATGCCGTTGCATGGAATTATATAGTTCACATTCTATTGAAGACCTCTAACAGTTAAGCATAATGTTATGGATATATGAGTACAGATTTTTTGCTTTGAAACGTTGAAATGAGATGCGACATCGCGCTGCATGAAGTATTATAAATGTCTTGCTTGGACACGTAGAGATCTGGAAAAGATATTCTGTTGCAAGTAAGTATAGGATTCACATCCTTCTAAGGTCTAGATGCAGACAAATGTAACATATTGCATAGAACAATGCAATTTACCATGAATCATTGAAATGACTTGCGACATCGTGTTGAATGAAGCAATAGAACTCTATTGCTTCGAAAAGTAGACATCTAAGAACGCAATTCCCTTGCAAGGAAGTGTAGAAATCACAGTCTTTTGGCGTGTATATGCAGACAAGCATAACGAGATGTGTAGAGTATTTTTATCTACTTACATACTTCGAACTGTTGATATCAAATGCGATATCGCGTTTTATATAGCATTAGAAATCTATTGCTTCAATACGCGCACATCTAGAAACGCTACCTCCTGGCAAGATATTGTAGGATTTTTATACTGTTGACGTGTAGAAGCAGATAAACGTAACGCGTTTCATTGAATATTAAATCTCAACACGCGGCATTGAAATGAGATGCGACATCGATCTGAATAAACTAATGGAACTTTATTGCTTCGACAAGTAGATATCTAAAAACGCTATTCCCCTGCAAGGGAGTGTAGGGTTCACATTCGCTAGAAGTGTCGAAGAGTAGAACGTAACGCGCTGTATTGAATATTACATCTTACGTTACACATTGAAATGTGATGCGAGATCGCGATGAATGATGTATTAGAACTCTATTGCTTCGACACATTTACAACCAGAATCGCTATCCTCTTGTCAGGAAGTGTGGAAACCACACTTTTGGGACGCAGAAGCAGATGAGCATAATGATATGTACAATGCATTAAAATCTACATACATACTTCGAACTCTTGATGTGAAATGATATATCGCGTTCCATGAAGCATTAGAACTCCTATGCCTCGATTCGTAGACCTCTAGAAACACTGTTCCGTAGCAAGCAAGTGTGGTATTTGCATTATTTTCAAGTGCAGACGAGATATAACTAACGCTAGCGTTGACGTTGCATCTTAACATGAGACATAGATATGAGATGCGATATAGCGCTACATGAAGTATTAGAAATCTATTGCATAGATACGTAGACTTCTGGAAACGCTATTCCGTAGCAAGGAAGTGTGAGATTTACATTCCTCTGAAGAGTTGCCGAGATATACATAACGCGTTACATACAAATACATCTTGTCATTTTTCACAGAAATCATCTGCGAAATCGCGCTTAACGTAGCATTACAACTCTATTGCCCCGACACGTAGACATCTGCAAGCTATATTCCGTAGCAAGGAAGTGTGGGATTTACATTCATTTGAAGTGTAGAAAAGATATACGTAACGTGTTGCTTTGACTGTTACATCTCATCATGAAACATAGAAATGAGATGCGATATTGCGTTTTAAGGAGTATTAGAACTCCATTGCTTCGATACCTAGACATCTGAAAACGCTACATCCTAGCAAGGAAGTGTCGCATTTACATTCATTTGAAGTGAATACGAGGTATACATGACACATCGCAATGAATATTATATCCTATCATGAAACATAGCAATGAGATGCGATATCGCGTTTTGCGAAGCATTAGAACCCTATTGCAATGATACGTAGACATCTGCAAACGCAAATTCCTAGCAAGGAAGTGTCGCATTTAAATTCTTTTGAAGTGAATGCGAGGTATACATAACACTTCACAATGAATATTATATCTTATAATGAGACATAGAAATGAGATGTGATATCGCTATTTAAGAAGCATTTGATCTCTATTGCTTCGATTTGTAGACATCTGCAAACGCTACTACCTTGCAAGGAAGTGTCGCATTTTCATTCATTTGAAGTGAATACGAGGTATACATGACACTTCGCAATGAATATTATATCTTATCATGAAACGTAGAAATGAGATACGATATCGCATTTTAAGAAGCACTAGAACGCCATTGCTTCGATACGTAGAAATCTGCAATCGCAATTTCCTAGAAAGGAAGTGTCGCATTTGCACTCATTTGATGTGAATACGAGCTATACATAACACATCGCTGTGAATATTACATCTTATCATGAAACATAGAAATGAGATGCGATATGGCGATTTAAAAAGCATTAGAACTCTATTGCTTCGATACATAGATATCTGCAAACGCTACTTCCCTGCATGGAAGTTCCGCATTTACATTCTTCTGAAGTGATTACGAGGTACACATAGCACTGCACGATGAATATTATATCTTATCATGAAACATAGAAATGAGATGAGATATCGCGTTTTAAGAAGCTTTAGAACTCTATTGCTTCGATACGTAGACATCTGCAAGCGCTATTTCCTAACAAGGAAGTGTCGCATTTACATTCGTTTGAAGTGTATGCGAGGTATACATAACACTTCGCAATGAATATTATATCTTATCATGAAACATGGAAATGAGATGCGATATCTCGTTTTAACATGCATTAGAAATCTATTGCTTCGATACGTAGACATCTCCAAACGCTATTTCCTAGCATGGAAGTGACACATTTACATTCTTTTGAAGTGAATACGAGGTATTCATGACACTTCGCAATTACCATTATATCAAGAAACAAAGAAATGAGATGCGATATCCCGTTTTAAGAAGCATTATCACATTCTTGCTTCGATACGTAGACATCTGCAAACACTATTTCCTAGCAGGGAAGCGTCGCATTTACATTCATTTGAAGTGTATGTGAGGTATACACAACACTTCGCAATGAATATTATATCTTATAATGAAACATAGAATTGAGATGTTAGGAAGCAATAGAACTCTATTGCTGCGACACGTAGACATCTGAAGACGGTATTTAATAGCAAGGAAGTGACGCATTTACATTCTTCTCACGTGAATACAAGGTATTCCTGACACTTCGCAATGAATATTATACCTTATCATGAAACATAGGAATGAGATGCAATATGGCGATTTAAGAAGCATTAGAAATCTATCGCTTCGATACGTAGACATCTGCAGACGCTATTTCCAAGCAAGGAAGTGCCGCATTTACATTCATTTCAAGTTTATGCGAGGTATACATGACACTACGCAATGAATATTATATACTATCATGAAACATAGAAAGGAGAAACGATGTCGCGTTTTGAGAAGCATTAGAGCACTAATGCTACGATACGTAGATATCTGCAAATGCTATTTCCTAGCAAGGACGTGTCGCATTTACATTCATTAGAAGTGTATACGTGGAATAAGTGACACTTCGCAATGGATATTATATCTTATCATGAAAAATAGAAATGAGATGCGATATCGCGTTTTAAGAAGCATTAGAACTCTATTGCTTGGATACGTAGACATCTGCAAACGCTATTTCCTAGCAAGGAAGTGTTGCATTTACATTCACTTGAAGTGAATACGAGGTATAAGTGACACTTGGGCATGGATATTATATCTTATCATGAAACATAGAAATGAGATGCGATATCGCGTTTTATGAAGTGTTAGAACTCAATTGCTACTATACACAGACATCTGCAAACGCTATTTCCTAGAAAGGAAGTGTCGCATTTACATTCATTTGAAGTGAATACGAGGAATAAGCGACACTTCGCAATGGATATTATATCTTATCATGAAACATAGAAATGAGATGCGATATCGCGTTTTATGAAGCGTTAGAACTCTATTGCTACGACACGTAGAAATCTGCAGTCGTTATTTCCCAGCAAGGAAGAGTCGCATTTACATTCATTTGAAGTGAATACGAGGAATACATGACACTTCGCAGTGAATATTATATCTTGACATGAAACATAGAAAGGAGATGGGATATCTCGTCCTAAGAAGCATTTGAACACTATTGCTTCGATACGTAGATATATGTAGACGCTATTTCCTATTAAGGAAGTGTCGCATTTACATTCTTTTGAAGTGAATATGAGCTATACATGACACTTCGCAATGAATATTATATCTTATCATCAAACATAGAAAAGAGATGCGATATCGCGTTTTAAGAAGCGTTAGAACTCTATTGCTACGACACGTAGACATCTGCAATCGCTATTTCCTAGCAAGGAAGTGTCGCATTTACATTCTTTTGAAGTGAAGAGGAGGTGTACATGACACTTCGCAATGAATATTATACCTTATCATGAAACATAGAAGTGAGATGCGATATCGCGTTTTAAGAAGTGCCAGAACTCTATTTCTACGATACGAAGACATCTGCAAACGCAATTTCCTAGCAAGGAAGTGTCGCATTTACAGTCATTTGAAGTGAATACGAGGTATAAGTGACGCTTCGCAATGAATATTATATCTTATGGTGAAACATTGAAATGAGACGCGATATGGCGCTTTAAGAAGCATTAGTACTCTATTGCTACGATACGTATATATCTGAAGACGCTATATCCTAGCAAGCAGGTGTCGCATTTACATTCCTTTGAAGTGAATACAAGGTATACATGACACTTCGCAATGAATATTATATCTTATCACGAAACATAGGAATGAAATGCGACATCTTGTTTTAAGAAGCATTAGGACTCTATTGCTACTATAAGTAGACATCTGCAAAAGATATTCCCAAGGATGGAAACGTCGCATTTACATTCTTTTGAAGTGTATGCGAGGTATACATGACACTACGCAATGAATATTATATACTATCATGAAACATAGAAAGGAGAAACGATGTCGCGTTTTGAGAAGCATTAGAGCACTAATGCTACGATACGTAGATATCTGCAAATGCTATTTCCTAGCAAGGAAGTGTCGCATTTACATTATTTTCAAGTGAATACGAGGTATATATAACACTGCACAGTGAATATTATATCTTATCTTGAAACATAGAAATGAGATGCGATGTGGCGATCTAAGAAGCATTAGAACTCTATTGCTTCCATACGTAGAGATCTGCAAACGCTACTTCCTAGCAAGGAAGTGTCACATTTACATTCTTTTGAAGTGAATACGAGGTAGACATGACACTTCGCAATGAATATTATATCTTATCATGAAACATAGTAATGAGATGCGATATCTCATTTTAAGAAGCATTAGAGCTCTATTGCTTCGATACATAGACATCTGTAAACGCTGTTTCCTAGCAAGAAAGTGTCGCATTTACATTCATTTGAAGCGTATGCGAGGTATACATGACACATCGCAATGAATAATATATCTTATCATGAAACATAGAACTGAGGTGCGATATCCCTATTTTAGAAGCATTAGAACTCTATTGCCTCTGTACGTAGACATCTGCAGACGCTATTTCCTAGCAAGGAAGTGTCATGTTTACATTCGTTTGGAGTGAATACGAGGTATACATGTCACTTCGCAACGAATATTATATCTTATCATGAAACATAGAAGTGAGGTGCGATATCGCGTTTAAAGATGCATTAGAACTCTGTGGCCTCGATGCGGAGACATCTGCAAACGCTATTTCCTAGCATGGAGGTGTCCCACTTACATTCCTTTGAAGTGAATACGAGGTGTACAAGACACTTCGCAATGAATATTACATCTTATCACGAAACACAGAAATGAGATGCGATATCGCGATTTAAGTATCATTAGAACTCTATTGCTGCGATACGTAGACATCTGCAAACGCTATTTCCTAGAATGGAAGTGTCGCATTTATATTCTTTTGAAGTGAATAGGAGGTGTACATGGCACTTCGCAATGAATATTATACCTTATCATGATACATAGAAGTGAGATGCGATATCGCGTTCTAAGAAGCATTAGAGCACTATTGCCTGGATACGTAGACATCTGCAAACGCTATTTCCTAGCAAGGAAGTGTCGCATTTGCATTCATTTGAAGTGAATACGAGGTATAAGTGACGCTTCGCAATGAATATTATATCTTATCATGAAACATAGATATGAGATGCAATATCTCGTTTTAAGAATCATAAGAACTCTATTGCTACGATACCTAGACATTTGCAGACGCTGTTTCCTAGCAAGGAAGTGTCGCATTTACATTCATTTGAAGTGTAGACGAGGAATACATGACACTTCGCAATTCATATTTTATCATACCATGAAACATAGAAATGAGATGCGATATCGCGTTTTAAGAAGCATTAGAAAGCTATTGCTACGATCCGTAGACATCTGCAGACGCTATTTCCTAGCAAGGAAGTGTCGCATTTACATTCATTTGAAGTGTAGAAGAGGAATACATAACACTTCGCATATCATATTATATCTTACCATGAAACATAGAAATGAGATGCGATATCGCGTTTTAAGTATCATAAGAAATCCATTGCTACGATACGTAGACATCTGCAAACGCTATTTCCTTGCAAGGAAGTGTCACATTAACATCCATTTGAATCGTAGACGAGGAATGCATAACTCTTCGCAATGAATATTATATCTTATCATGAAATATAGATATGAGATGCAATATCTCGTTTTAAGAAGCATTTGAACCCTATTGCTACGATACCTAGACATCTGCAGACGCTATATCCTAGCAAGGAAGTGTCGCATTTACATTCATTTGAAGTGTAGACGAGGAATACATGACACTTCGCAAAACATATTATATCTTACCATGAATCATAGAAATGAGATGCGATATCGCGTTTTAAGAAGCATTAGAAATCTATTGCTACGATACGTAGACATCTGCAAACGCTATTTCCTAGCGATGAAGTGTCGCATTTACATTCATTTGAAGTGTAGACGAGGAATACATAACACTTCGCAAATCATATTATATCTTCCCATGAAACATAGAAATGAGATGCGATATCGCGTTTTAAGAATCATAGGAACTCTATTGCTACGATACGTAGACATCTGCAAACGCTATTTCTCTGCAAGGAAGTGTCGCATTTACATTCATTTGAAGTGTAGACGAGGAATACATGACACTTCGCAATGAATATTATATCTTACCATGAAACATAAAAATGAGATGCGATATCGCGTTTTAAGAAGCATTAGAAATCTATTGCTACGATACGTAGACATCTGCAAACGCTACTTCTCTGCAAGGAAGTGTCGCATTTACATTCATTTGAAGTGTAGACGAGGAATACATGACACTTTGCAAATCATATTATATCTTACCATGAAACATAGAAATGAGATGCGATATCGCGTTTTAAGAAGCATTAGAAATCTATTGCTACGATACGTAGACATCTGCAAACGCTATTTCTTTGCAAGGAAGTGTCGCATTTACGTTCATTTAAATCGTAGACGAGGAATACATAACACTTCAAAAATCATATTACATCTTACCATGAAACATAGAAATGAGATGCGATATCGCGTTTTAAGAATCATAAGAACTCTATTGTTACGATACGTAGACATCTGCAAACGCTATTTCCTTGCAGGGAAGTGTCGCATTTACATTCATTTGAAGTGTAGAAGAGGAATACATAACACTTCGCATATCATATTATATCTTACCATGAAACATAGAAATGAGATGCGATATCGCGTTTTGAGAATCATAAGAACTCTATTCCTACGATACGTAGACATCTGCAAACGCTATTTCTCTGCAAGGAAGTGTCGCATTTACATTCATTTGAAGTGTAGACGAGGAATACATGACACTTCGCAATGAATATTATATCTTATCATGAAACATAAAAATGAGATGCGATATCGCGTTTCAAGAAGCATTAGAAATCTATTGCTACGATACGTAGACATCTGCAAACGCTATTTCTCTGGAAGGAAGTGTCGCATTTACATTCATTTGAAGTGTAGACGAGGAATACATGACACTTCGCAAATCATATTATATCTTACCTTGAAACATAGAAATGAGATGCGTTATCGCGTTTTAAGAAGCATTAGTAATCTATTGCTACGATACCTAGACATCTGCAAACGCTATTTCCTTGCAAGGAAGTGTCGCATTTACATTCATTTGATGTGTAGACGGGGAGTACATAACACTTCGCAAATCATAATATATCTTACCATGAAACATAGAAATGAGATGCGACTTCGCGTTTTAAGAAGCATTAGAACTCTATTGCTACGATACCTAGACATCTGCAGACGCTATTTCCTAGCAAGGAAGTGTCGCATTTACATTCATTTGAAGTGTAGAAGAGGAATATATGACACTTCGCAAATCATATTATATCGTACCATGAAAGATAGAAATGAGATGCGATTTCGCGTTTTAAGAAGCATTAGAAAGCTAATGCTACGATACGTAGACATCTGCAAACGCTATTTCCTTGCAAGGAAGTGTCGCATTTACATTCATTTGAAGTGTAGAAGAGGAATACATAACACTTCGCATATCATATTATATCTTACCATGAAACATAGAAATGAGATGCGATATCGCGTTTTAAGAAGCATTAGAAATCTATTGCTACGATACGTAGACATCTGCAAACGCTATTCCTTTGCAAGGAAGTGTCGCATTTACATTCATTTGAAGTGTAGACGAGGAATACATAACACTTCGCAAATCATATTATATCTTCCCATGAAACATAGAAATGAGATGCGATATCGCGTTTTAAGAAGCATTAGAAAGCTATTGCTACGATAGGTAGACATCTGTAAACGCTATTTCCTTGCAAGGAAGTGTCGCATTTACGTTCATTTAAATCGTTGACGAGGAGTACATAACACTTCAAAAATCATATTACATCTTACCATGAAACATAGAAATGAGATGCGATATCGCGTTTTAAGAATCATAAGAACTCCATTGTTACGATACGTAGACATCTGCAAACGCTATTTCCTTGCAAGGAAGTGTCTCATTTACATTCATTTGAAGTGTAGACGAGGAATACATGACACTTCGCAATGAATATTATATCTTATCATGAAACATAAAAATGAGATGCGATATCGCGTTTTAAGAAGCATTAGAAATCTATTGCTACGATACGTAGACATCTGCAAACGCTATTTCCTAGCGATGAAGTGTCGCATTTACATTCATTTGAAGTGTAGACGAGGAATACATAACACTTCGCAAATCATATTATATCTTCCCATGAAACATAGAAATGAGATGCGATATCGCGTTTTAAGAATCATAGGAACTCTATTGCTACGATACGTAGACATCTGCAAACGCTATTTCTCTGCAAGGAAGTGTCGCATTTACATTCATTTGAAGTGTAGACGAGGAATACATGACACTTCGCAATGAATATTATATCTTACCATGAAACATAAAAATGAGATGCGATATCGCGTTTTAAGAAGCATTAGAAATCTATTGCTACGATACGTAGACATCTGCAAACGCTACTTCTCTGCAAGGAAGTGTCGCATTTACATTCATTTGAAGTGTAGACGAGGAATACATGACACTTTGCAAATCATATTATATCTTACCATGAAACATAGAAATGAGATGCGATATCGCGTTTTAAGAAGCATTAGAAATCTATTGCTACGATACGTAGACATCTGCAAACGCTATTTCTTTGCAAGGAAGTGTCGCATTTACGTTCATTTAAATCGTAGACGAGGAATACATAACACTTCAAAAATCATATTACATCTTACCATGAAACATAGAAATGAGATGCGATATCGCGTTTTAAGAATCATAAGAACTCTATTGTTACGATACGTAGACATCTGCAAACGCTATTTCCTTGCAGGGAAGTGTCGCATTTACATTCATTTGAAGTGTAGAAGAGGAATACATAACACTTCGCATATCATATTATATCTTACCATGAAACATAGAAATGAGATGCGATATCGCGTTTGAGAATCATAAGAACTCTATTCCTACGATACGTAGACATCTGCAAACGCTATTTCTCTGCAAGGAAGTGTCGCATTTACATTCATTTGAAGTGTAGACGAGGAATACATGACACTTCGCAATGAATATTATATCTTATCATGAAACATAAAAATGAGATGCGATATCGCGTTTCAAGAAGCATTAGAAATCTATTGCTACGATACGTAGACATCTGCAAACGCTATTTCTCTGGAAGGAAGTGTCGCATTTACATTCATTTGAAGTGTAGACGAGGAATACATGACACTTCGCAAATCATATTATATCTTACCTTGAAACATAGAAATGAGATGCGTTATCGCGTTTTAAGAAGCATTAGTAATCTATTGCTACGATACCTAGACATCTGCAAACGCTATTTCCTTGCAAGGAAGTGTCGCATTTACATTCATTTGATGTGTAGACGGGGAGTACATAACACTTCGCAAATCATAATATATCTTACCATGAAACATAGAAATGAGATGCGACTTCGCGTTTTAAGAAGCATTAGAACTCTATTGCTACGATACCTAGACATCTGCAGACGCTATTTCCTAGCAAGGAAGTGTCGCATTTACATTCATTTGAAGTGTAGAAGAGGAATATATGACACTTCGCAAATCATATTATATCGTACCATGAAAGATAGAAATGAGATGCGATTTCGCGTTTTAAGAAGCATTAGAAAGCTAATGCTACGATACGTAGACATCTGCAAACGCTATTTCCTTGCAAGGAAGTGTCGCATTTACATTCATTTGAAGTGTAGAAGAGGAATACATAACACTTCGCATATCATATTATATCTTACCATGAAACATAGAAATGAGATGCGATATCGCGTTTTAAGAATCATAGGAACTCTATTGCTACGATACGTAGACATCTGCAAACGCTATTTCTCTGCAAGGAAGTGTCGCATTTACATTCATTTGAAGTGTAGACGAGGAATACATGACACTTCGCAATGAATATTATATCTTACCATGAAACATAAAAATGAGATGCGATATCGCGTTTTAAGAAGCATTAGAAATCTATTGCTACGATACGTAGACATCTGCAAACGCTACTTCTCTGCAAGGAAGTGTCGCATTTACATTCATTTGAAGTGTAGACGAGGAATACATGACACTTTGCAAATCATATTATATCTTACCATGAAACATAGAAATGAGATGCGATATCGCGTTTTAAGAAGCATTAGAAATCTATTGCTACGATACGTAGACATCTGCAAACGCTATTTCTTTGCAAGGAAGTGTCGCATTTACGTTCATTTAAATCGTAGACGAGGAATACATAACACTTCAAAAATCATATTACATCTTACCATGAAACATAGAAATGAGATGCGATATCGCGTTTTAAGAATCATAAGAACTCTATTGTTACGATACGTAGACATCTGCAAACGCTATTTCCTTGCAGGGAAGTGTCGCATTTACATTCATTTGAAGTGTAGAAGAGGAATACATAACACTTCGCATATCATATTATATCTTACCATGAAACATAGAAATGAGATGCGATATCGCGTTTTGAGAATCATAAGAACTCTATTCCTACGATACGTAGACATCTGCAAACGCTATTTCTCTGCAAGGAAGTGTCGCATTTACATTCATTTGAAGTGTAGACGAGGAATACATGACACTTCGCAATGAATATTATATCTTATCATGAAACATAAAAATGAGATGCGATATCGCGTTTCAAGAAGCATTAGAAATCTATTGCTACGATACGTAGACATCTGCAAACGCTATTTCTCTGGAAGGAAGTGTCGCATTTACATTCATTTGAAGTGTAGACGAGGAATACATGACACTTCGCAAATCATATTATATCTTACCTTGAAACATAGAAATGAGATGCGTTATCGCGTTTTAAGAAGCATTAGTAATCTATTGCTACGATACCTAGACATCTGCAAACGCTATTTCCTTGCAAGGAAGTGTCGCATTTACATTCATTTGATGTGTAGACGGGGAGTACATAACACTTCGCAAATCATAATATATCTTACCATGAAACATAGAAATGAGATGCGACTTCGCGTTTTAAGAAGCATTAGAACTCTATTGCTACGATACCTAGACATCTGCAGACGCTATTTCCTAGCAAGGAAGTGTCGCATTTACATTCATTTGAAGTGTAGAAGAGGAATATATGACACTTCGCAAATCATATTATATCGTACCATGAAAGATAGAAATGAGATGCGATTTCGCGTTTTAAGAAGCATTAGAAAGCTAATGCTACGATACGTAGACATCTGCAAACGCTATTTCCTTGCAAGGAAGTGTCGCATTTACATTCATTTGAAGTGTAGAAGAGGAATACATAACACTTCGCATATCATATTATATCTTACCATGAAACATAGAAATGAGATGCGATATCGCGTTTTAAGAAGCATTAGAAATCTATTGCTACGATACGTAGACATCTGCAAACGCTATTCCTTTGCAAGGAAGTGTCGCATTTACATTCATTTGAAGTGTAGACGAGGAATACATAACACTTCGCAAATCATATTATATCTTCCCATGAAACATAGAAATGAGATGCGATATCGCGTTTTAAGAAGCATTAGAAAGCTATTGCTACGATAGGTAGACATCTGTAAACGCTATTTCCTTGCAAGGAAGTGTCGCATTTACGTTCATTTAAATCGTTGACGAGGAATACATAACACTTCAAAAATCATATTACATCTTACCATGAAACATAGAAATGAGATGCGATATCGCGTTTTAAGAATCATAAGAACTCCATTGTTACGATACGTAGACATCTGCAAACGCTATTTCCTTGCAAGGAAGTGTCTCATTTACATTCATTTGAAGTGTAGACGAGGAATACATGACACTTCGCAATGAATATTATATCTTATCATGAAACATAAAAATGAGATGCGATATCGCGTTTCAAGAAGCATTAGAAATCTATTGCTACGAGACGTAGACATCTGCAAACGCTATTTCTCTGGAAGGAAGTGTCGCATTTACATTCATTTGAAGTGTAGACGAGGAATACATGACACTTCGCAAATCATATTATATCTTACCTTGAAACATAGAAATGAGATGCGTTATCGCGTTTTAAGAAGCATTAGTAATCTATTGCTACGATACCTAGACATCTGCAAACGCTATTTCCTTGCAAGGAAGTGTCGCATTTACATTCATTTGATGTGTAGACGGGGAGTACATAACACTTCGCAAATCATAATATATCTTACCATGAAACATAGAAATGAGATGCGACTTCGCGTTTTAAGAAGCATTAGAACTCTATTGCTACGATACCTAGACATCTGCAGACGCTATTTCCTAGCAAGGAAGTGTCGCATTTACATTCATTTGAAGTGTAGAAGAGGAATATATGACACTTCGCAAATCATATTATATCGTACCATGAAAGATAGAAATGAGATGCGATTTCGCGTTTTAAGAAGCATTAGAAAGCTAATGCTACGATACGTAGACATCTGCAAGCGCTATTTCCTTGCAGGGAAGTGTCGCATTTACATTCATTTGAATCGTAGACGAGGAATGCATAACACTTCGCAATGAATATTATATCTTACCATGAAACATAGAAATGAGATGCGATATCGCGTTTTAAGTATCATAAGAAATCCATTGCTACGATACGTAGACATCTGCAAACGCTATTTCCTTGCAAGGAAGTGTCACATTAACATCCATTTGAATCGTAGACGAGGAATGCATAACTCTTCGCAATGAATATTATATCTTATCATGAAATATAGATATGAGATGCAATATCTCGTTTTAAGAAGCATTTGAACCCAATTGCTACGATACCTAGACATCTGCAGACGCTATATCCTAGCAAGGAAGTGTCGCATTTACATTCATTTGAAGTGTAGACGAGGAATACATGACACTTCGCAAAACATATTATATCTTACCATGAATCATAGAAATGAGATGCGATATCGCGTTTTAAGAAGCACTTGAACTCTATTGCTACGATACCTAGACATCTGCAGACGCTATTTCCTAGCAAGGAAGTGTCGCATTTACATTCATTTGAAGTGTAGACGAGGAATACATAACACTTCGCAAATCATATTATATCTTCCCATGAAACATAGAAATGAGATGCGATATCGCGTTTTAAGAATCATAAGAACTCTATTGCTACGATACGTAGACATCTGCAAACGCTATTTCTCTGCAAGGAAGTGTCGCATTTACATTCATTTGAAGTGTAGACGAGGAATACATGACACTTCGCAATGAATATTATATCTTACCATGAAACATAAAAATGGGATGCGATATCGCGTTTTAAGAAGCATTAGAAATCTATTGCTACGATACGTAGACATCTGCAAACGCTACTTCTCTGCAAGGAAGTGTCGCATTTACATTCATTTGAAGTGTAGACGAGGAATACATGACACTTTGCAAATCATATTATATCTTACCATGAAACATAGAAATGAGATGCGATATCGCGTTTTAAGAAGCATTAGAAATCTATTGCTACGATACGTAGACATCTGCAAACGCTATTTCTTTGCAAGGAAGTGTCGCATTTACGTTCATTTAAATCGTAGACGAGGAATACATAACACTTCAAAAATCATATTACATCTTACCATGAAACATAGAAATGAGATGCGATATCGCGTTTTAAGAATCATAAGAACTCTATTGTTACGATACGTAGACATCTGCAAACGCTATTTCCTTGCAAGGAAGTGTCGCATTTACATTCATTTGAAGTGTAGAAGAGGAATACATAACACTTCGCATATCATATTATATCTTACCATGAAACATAGAAATGAGATGCGATATCGCGTTTTAAGAATCATAAGAACTCTATTGCTACGATACGTAGACATCGGCAAACGCTATTTCTCTGCAAGGAAGTGTCGCATTTACATTCGTTTGAAGTGTAGACGAGGAATACATAACACTTCAAAAATCATATTACATCTTACCATGAAACATAGAAATGAGATGCGATATCGCGTTTTAAGAAGCATTAGAAATCTATTGCTACGATACGTAGACATCTGCAAACGCTGTTTCTTTGCAAGGAAGTGTCGCATTTACATTCATTTGAAGTGTAGACGAGGAATACATAACACTTCGCAAATCATATTATATCTTCCCATGAAACATAGAAATGAGATGCGATATCGCGTTTTAAGAATCATAAGAACTCCATTGTTACGATACGTAGACATCTGCAAACGCTATTTCCTTGCAAGGAAGTGTCGCATTTACATTCATTTGAAGTGTAGACGAGGAATACATGACACTTCGCAATGAATATTATATCTTATCATGAAACATAAAAATGAGATGCGATATCGCGTTTTAAGGAGCATTAGAAATCTATTGCTACGATACGTAGACATCTGCAAACGCTATTTCTCTGCAAGGAAGTGTCGCATTTACATTCATTTGAAGTGTAGACGAGGAATACATGACACTTCGCAAATCATATTATATCTTACCTTGAAACATAGAAATGAGATGCGATATCGCGTTTTAAGAAGCATTAGTAATCTATTGCTACGATACCTAGACATCTGCAAACGCTATTTCCTTGCAAGGAAGTGTCGCATTTACATTCATTTGATGTGTAGACGGGGAGTACATAACACTTCGCAAATCATAATATATCTTACCATGAAACACAGAAATGAGATGCGACTTCGCGTTTTAAGAAGCATTAGAACTCTATTGCTACGATACCTATCCATCTGCAGACGCTATTTCCTAGCAAGGAAGTGTCGCATTTACATTCATTTGAAGTGTAGAAGAGGAATATATGACACTTCGCAAATCATATTATATCGTACCATGAAAGATAGAAATGAGATGCGATTTCGCGTTTTAAGAAGCATTAGAAAGCTAATGCTACGATACGTAGACATCTGCAAACGCTATTTCCTTGCAGGGAAGTGTCGCATTTACATTCATTTGAATCGTAGACGAGGAATGCATAACACTTCGCAATGAATATTATATCCTATCATGAAACATAGATATGAGATGCAATATCTCGTTTTCAGAAGCATTTGAACTCTATTGCTACGATACCTAGACATCTGCAGACGCTATTTCCTAGCAAGGAAGTGTCGCATTTACATTCATTTGAAGTGTAGACGAGGAATACATGACACTTCGCAAAACATATTATATCTTACCATGAAACATAGAAATGAGATGCGATATCGCGTTTTAAGTATCATAAGAAATCCATTGCTACGATACGTAGACATCTGCAAACGCTATTTCCTTGCAAGGAAGTGTCACATTAACATCCATTTGAATCGTAGACGAGGAATGCATAACTCTTCGCAATGAATATTATATCTTATCATGAAATATAGATATGAGATGCAATATCTCGTTTTAAGAAGCATTTGAACCCTATTGCTACGATACCTAGACATCTGCAGACGCTATATCCTAGCAAGGAAGTGTCGCATTTACATTCATTTGAAGTGTAGACGAGGAATACATGACACTTCGCAAAACATATTATATCTTACCATGAATCATAGAAATGAGATGCGATATCGCGTTTTAAGAAGCATTAGAAATCTATTGCTACGATACGTAGACATCTGCAAACGCTATTTCCTAGCGATGAAGTGTCGCATTCACATTCATTTGAAGTGTAGACGAGGAATACATAACACTTCGCAATTCATATTATATCTTACCATAAAACATAGAAATGAGATGCGATATCGCGTTTTAAGAAGAACTTGAACTCTATTGCTACGATACCTAGACATCTGCAGACGCTATTTCCTAGCAAGGAAGTGTCGCATTTACATTCATTTGAAGTGTAGACGAGGAATACATAACACTTCGTAAATCATATTATATCTTCCCATGAAACATAGAAATGAGATGCGATATCGCGTTTTAAGAATCATAAGAACTCTATTGCTACGATACGTAGACATCTGCAAACGCTATTTCTCTGCAAGGAAGTGTCGCATTTACATTCATTTGAAGTGTAGACGAGGAATACATGACACTTCGCAATCAATATTATATCTTACCATGAAACATAAAAATGAGATGCGATATCGCGTTTTAAGAAGCATTAGAAATCTATTGCTACGATACGTAGACATCTGCAAACGCTACTTCTCTGCAAGGAAGTGTCGCATTTACATTCATTTGAAGTGTAGACGAGGAATACATGACACTTTGCAAATCATATTATATCTTACCATGAAACATAGAAATGAGATGCGATATCGCGTTTTAAGAAGCATTAGAAATCTATTGCTACGATACGTAGACATCTGCAAACGCTATTTCTTTGCAAGGAAGTGTCGCATTTACGTTCATTTAAATCGTAGACGAGGAATACATAACACTTCAAAAATCATATTACATCTTACCATGAAACATAGAAATGAGATGCGATATCGCGTTTTAAGAATCATAAGAACTCTATTGTTACGATACGTAGACATCTGCAAACGCTATTTCCTTGCAAGGAAGTGTCGCATTTACATTCATTTGAAGTTTAGAAGAGGAATACATAACACTTCGCATATCATATTATATCTTACCATGAAACATAGAAATGAGATGCGATATCGCGTTTTAAGAATCATAAGAACTCTATTGCTACGATACGTAGACATCTGCAAACGCTATTTCTCTGCAAGGAAGTGTCGCATTTACATTCATTTGAAGTGTAGACGAGGAATACATAACACTTCAAAAATCATATTACATCTTACCATGAAACATAGAAATGAGATGCGATATCGCGTTTTAAGAATCATAAGAACTCTATTGTTACGATACGTAGACATCTGCAAACGCTATTTCCTTGCAAGGAAGTGTCGCATTTACATTCATTTGAAGTGTAGAAGAGGAATACATAACACTTCGCATATCATATTATATCTTACCATGAAACATAGAAATGAGATGCGATATCGCGTTTCAAGAAGCATTAGAAATCTATTGCTACGATACTTAGACATCTGCAAACGCTATTTCCTAGCGATGAAGTGTCGCATTCACATTCATTTGAAGTGTAGACGAGGAATACATAACACTTCGCAATTCATATTATATCTTACCATAAAACATAGAAATGAGATGCGATATCGCGTTTTAAGAAGCACTTGAACTCTATTGCTACGATACCTAGACATCTGCAGACGCTATTTCCTTGCAGGGAAGTGTCGCATTTACATTCATTTGAATCGTAGACGAGGAATGCATAACACTTCGCAATGAATATTATATCTTACCATGAAACATAGAAATGAGATGCGATATCGCGTTTTAAGAAGCATTAGAAATCTATTGCTACGATACGTAGACATCTGCAAACGCTATTTCTTTGCAAGGAAGTGTCGCATTTACATTCATTTGAAGTGTAGACGAGGAATACATAACACTTCGCAAATCATATTATATCTTCCCATGAAACATAGAAATGAGATGCGATATCGCGTTTTAAGAAGCATTAGAAAGCTATTGCTACGATAGGTAGACATCTGTAAACGCTATTTCCTTGCAAGGAAGTGTCGCATTTACGTTCATTTAAATCGTTGACGAGGAATACATAACACTTCAAAAATCATATTACATCTTACCATGAAACATAGAAATGAGATGCGATATCGCGTTTTAAGAATCATAAGAACTCTATTGTTACGATACGTAGACATCTGCAAACGCTATTTCCTTGCAAGGAAGTGTCGCATTTACATTCATTTGAAGTGTAGACGAGGAATACATGACACTTCGCAATGAATATTATATCTTATCATGAAACATAAAAATGAGATGCGATATCGCGTTTTAAGAAGCATTAGAAATCTATTGCTACGATACGTAGACATCTGCAAACGCTATTTCTCTGCAAGGAAGTGTCGCATTTACATTCATTTGAAGTGTAGACGAGGAATACATGACACTTCGCAAATCATATTATATCTTACCTTGAAACATAGAAATGAGATGCGTTATCGCGTTTTAAGAAGCATTAGTAGTCTATTGCTACGATACCTAGACATCTGCAAACGCTATTTCCTTGCAAGGAAGTGTCGCATTTACATTCATTTGATGTGTAGACGGGGAGTACATAACACTTCGCAAATCATAATATATCTTACCATGAAACATAGAAATGAGATGCGACTTCGCGTTTTAAGAAGCATTAGAACTCTATTGCTACGATACCTAGACATCTGCAGACGCTATTTCCTAGCAAGGAAGTGTCGCATTTACATTCATTTGAAGTGTAGAAGAGGAATATATGACACTTCGCAAATCATATTATATCGTACCATGAAAGATAGAAATGAGATGCGATTTCGCGTTTTAAGAAGCATTAGAAAGCTAATGCTACGATACGTAGACATCTGCAAACGCTATTTCCTTGCAGGGAAGTGTCGCATTTACATTCATTTGAATCGTAGACGAGGAATGCATAACACTTCGCAATGAATATTATATCTTACCATGAAACATAGAAATGAGATGCGATATCGCGTTTTAAGTATCATAAGAAATCCATTGCTACGATACGTAGACATCTGCAAACGCTATTTCCTTGCAAGGAAGTGTCACATTAACATCCATTTGAATCGTAGACGAGGAATGCATAACTCTTCGCAATGAATATTATATCTTATCATGAAATATAGATATGAGATGCAATATCTCGTTTTAAGAAGCATTTGAACCCTATTGCTACGATACCTAGACATCTGCAGACGCTATATCCTAGCAAGGAAGTGTCGCATTTACATTCATTTGAAGTGTAGACGAGGAATACATGACACTTCGCAAAACATATTATATCTTACCATGAATCATAGAAATGAGATGCGATATCGCGTTTCAAGAAGCATTAGAAATCTATTGCTACGATACTTAGACATCTGCAAACGCTATTTCCTAGCGATGAAGTGTCGCATTCACATTCATTTGAAGTGTAGACGAGGAATACATAACACTTCGCAATTCATATTATATCTTACCATAAAACATAGAAATGAGATGCGATATCGCGTTTTAAGAAGCACTTGAACTCTATTGCTACGATACCTAGACATCTGCAGACGCTATTTCCTAGCAAGGAAGTGTCGCATTTACATTCATTTGAAGTGTAGACGAGGAATACATAACACTTCGCAAATCATATTATATCTTCCCATGAAACATAGAAATGAGATGCGATATCGCGTTTTAAGAATCATAAGAACTCTATTGCTACGATACGTAGACATCTGCAAACGCTATTTCTCTGCAAGGAAGTGTCGCATTTACATTCATTTGAAGTGTAGACGAGGAATACATGACACTTCGCAATGAATATTATATCTTACCATGAAACATAAAAATGAGATGCGATATCGCGTTTTAAGAAGCATTAGAAATCTATTGCTACGATACGTAGACATCTGCAAACGCTACTTCTCTGCAAGGAAGTGTCGCATTTACATTCATTTGAAGTGTAGACGAGGAATACATGACACTTTGCAAATCATATTATATCTTACCATGAAACATAGAAATGTGATGCGATATCGCGTTTTAAGAAGCATTAGAAATCTATTGCTACTATACGTAGACATCTGCAAACGCTATTTCTTTGCAAGGAAGTGTCGCATTTACGTTCATTTAAATCGTAGACGAGGAATACATAACACTTCAAAAATCATATTACATCTTACCATGAAACATAGAAATGAGATGCGATATCGCGTTTTAAGAATCATAAGAACTCTATTGTTACGATACGTAGACATCTGCAAACGCTATTTCCTTGCAAGGAAGTGTCGCATTTACATTCATTTGAAGTGTAGAAGAGGAATACATAACACTTCGCATATCATATTATATCTTACCATGAAACATAGAAATGAGATGCGATATCGCGTTTTAAGAATCATAAGAACTCTATTGCTACGATACGTAGACATCTGCAAACGCTATTTCTCTGCAAGGAAGTGTCGCATTTACATTCATTTGAAGTGTAGACGAGGAATACATAACACTTCAAAAATCATATTACATCTTACCATGAAACATAGAAATGAGATGCGATATCGCGTTTTAAGAAGCATTAGAAATCTATTGCTACGATACGTAGACATCTGCAAACGCTATTTCTTTGCAAGGAAGTGTCGCATTTACATTCATTTGAAGTGTAGACGAGGAATACATAACACTTCGCAAATCATATTATATCTTCCCATGAAACATAGAAATGAGATACGATATCGCGTTTTAAGAAGCATTAGAAAGCTATTGCTACGATAGGTAGACATCTGTAAACGCTATTTCCTTGCAAGGAAGTGTCGCATTTACGTTCATTTAAATCGTTGACTAGGAATACATAACACTTCAAAAATCATATTACATCTTACCATGAAACATAGAAATGAGATGCGATATCGCGTTTTAAGAATCATAAGAACTCCATTGTTACGATACGTAGACATCTGCAAACGCTATTTCCTTGCAAGGAAGTGTCGCATTTACATTCATTTGAAGTGTAGACGAGGAATACATGACACTTCGCAATGAATATTATATCTTATCATGAAACATAAAAATGAGATGCGATATCGCGTTTTAAGAAGCATTAGAAATCTATTGCTACGATACGTAGACATCTGCAAACGCTATTTCTCTGCAAGGAAGTGTCGCATTTACATTCATTTGAAGTGTAGACGAGGAATACATGACACTTCGCAAATCATATTATATCTTACCTTGAAACATAGAAATGAGATGCGATATCGCGTTTTAAGAAGCATTAGTAATCTATTGCTACGATACCTAGACATCTGCAAACGCTATTTCCTTGCAAGGAAGTGTCGCATTTACATTCATTTGATGTGTAGACGGGGAGTACATAACACTTCGCAAATCATAATATATCTTACAATGAAACACAGAAATGAGATGCGACTTCGCGTTTTAAGAAGCATTAGAACTCTATTGCTACGATACCTATCCATCTGCAGACGCTATTTCCTAGCAAGGAAGTGTCGCATTTACATTCATTTGAAATGTAGAAGAGGAATATATGACACTTCGCAAATCATATTATATCGTACCATGAAAGATAGAAATGAGATGCGATTTCGCGTTTTAAGAAGCATTAGAAAGCTAATGCTACGATACGTAGACATCTGCAAACGCTATTTCCTTGCAGGGAAGTGTCGCATTTACATTCATTTGAATCGTAGACGAGGAATGCATAACACTTCGCAATGAATATTATATCCTATCATGAAACATAGATATGAGATGCAATATCTCGTTTTCAGAAGCATTTGAACTCTATTGCTACGATACCTAGACAACTGCAGACGCTATTTCCTAGCAAGCAAGTGTCGCATTTACATTCATTTGAAGTGTAGACGAGGAATACATGACACTTCGCAAATCATATTATATCTTACCATGAAACATAGAAGTGAGATGCGATATCGCGTTTTAAGTATCATAAGAAATCCATTGCTACGATACGTAGACATCTGCAAACGCTATTTCCTTGCAAGGAAGTGTCACATTAACATCCATTTGAATCGTAGACGAGGAATGCATAAATCTTCGCAATGAATATTATATCTTATCATGAAATATAGATATGAGATGCAATATCTCGTTTTAAGAAGCATTTGAACCCTATTGCTACGATACCTAGACATCTGCAGACGCTATATCCTAGCAAGGAAGTGTCGCATTTACATTCATTTGAAGTGTAGACGAGGAATACATGACACTTCGCAATGAATATTATATCTTATCATGAAACATAAAAATGAGATGCGATATCGCGTTTTAAGAAGCATTAGAAATCTATTGCTACGATACGTAGACATCTGCAAACGCTATTTCTCTGCAAGGAAGTGTCGCATTTACATTCATTTGAAGTGTAGACGAGGAATACATGACACTTCGCAAATCATATTATATCTTACCTTGAAACATAGAAATGAGATGCGATATCGCGTTTTAAGAAGCATTAGTAATCTATTGCTACGATACCTAGACATCTGCAAACGCTATTTCCTTGCAAGGAAGTGTCGCATTTACATTCATTTGATGTGTAGACGGGGAGTACATAACACTTCGCAAATCATAATATATCTTACAATGAAACACAGAAATGAGATGCGACTTCGCGTTTTAAGAAGCATTAGAACTCTATTGCTACGATACCTATCCATCTGCAGACGCTATTTCCTAGCAAGGAAGTGTCGCATTTACATTCATTTGAAATGTAGAAGAGGAATATATGACACTTCGCAAATCATATTATATCGTACCATGAAAGATAGAAATGAGATGCGATTTCGCGTTTTAAGAAGCATTAGAAAGCTAATGCTACGATACGTAGACATCTGCAAACGCTATTTCCTTGCAGGGAAGTGTCGCATTTACATTCATTTGAATCGTAGACGAGGAATGCATAACACTTCGCAATGAATATTATATCCTATCATGAAACATAGATATGAGATGCAATATCTCGTTTTCAGAAGCATTTGAACTCTATTGCTACGATACCTAGACAACTGCAGACGCTATTTCCTAGCAAGGAAGTGTCGCATTTACATTCATTTGAAGTGTAGACGAGGAATACATGACACTTCGCAAATCATATTATATCTTACCATGAAACATAGAAGTGAGATGCGATATCGCGTTTTAAGTATCATAAGAAATCCATTGCTACGATACGTAGACATCTGCAAACGCTATTTCCTTGCAAGGAAGTGTCACATTAACATCCATTTGAATCGTAGACGAGGAATGCATAACTCTTCGCAATGAATATTATATCTTATCATGAAATATAGATATGAGATGCAATATCTCGTTTTAAGAAGCATTTGAACCCTATTGCTACGATACCTAGACATCTGCAGACGCTATATCCTAGCAAGGAAGTGTCGCATTTACATTCATTTGAAGTGTAGACGAGGAATACATGACACTTCGCAAAGCATATTATATCTTACCATGAATCATAGAAATGAGATGCGATATCGCGTTTTAAGAAGCATTAGAAATCTATTGCTACGATACGTAGACATCTGCAAACGCTATTTCCTAGCGATGAAGTGTCGCATTCACATTCATTTGAAGTGTAGACGAGGAATACATAACACTTCGCAATTCATATTATATCTTACCATAAAACATAGAAATGAGATGCGATATCGCGTTTTAAGAAGCACTTGAACTCTATTGCTACGATACCTAGACATCTGCAGACGCTATTTCCTAGCAAGGAAGTGTCGCATTTACATTCATTTGAAGTGTAGACGAGGAATACATAACACTTCGCAAATCATATTATATCTTCCCATGAAACATAGAAATGAGATGCGATATCGCGTTTTAAGAAGCATTAGAAAGCTATTGCTACGATAGGTAGACATCTGTAAACGCTATTTCCTTGCAAGGAAGTGTCGCATTTACGTTCATTTAAATCGTTGACGAGGAATACATAACACTTCAAAAATCATATTACATCTTACCATGAAACATAGAAATGAGATGCGATATCGCGTTTTAAGAATCATAAGAACTCTATTGTTACGATACGTAGACATCCGCAAACGCTATTTCCTTGCAAGGAAGTGTCACATTTACATTCATTTGAAGTTTAGAAGAGGAATACATAACACTTCGCATATCATATTATATCTTACCATGAAACATAGAAATGAGATGCGATATCGCGTTTTAAGAATCATAAGAAATCTATTGCTACGATACGTAGACATCTGCAAACGCTATTTCTCTGCAAGGAAGTGTCGCATTTACATTCATTTGAAGTGTAGACGAGGAATACAAAACACTTCAAAAATCATATTACATCTTACCATGAAACATAGAAATGAGATGCGATATCGCGTTTTAAGAATCATAAGAACTCTATTGTTACGATACGTAGACATCTGCAAACGCTATTTCCTTGCAAGGAAGTGTCGCATTTACATTCATTTGAAGTGTAGAAGAGGAATACATAACACTTCGCATATCATATTATATCTTACCATGAAACATAGAAATGAGATGCGATATCGCGTTTTAAGAAGCATTAGAAATCTATTGCTACGATACGTAGACATCTGCAAACGCTATTTCTTTGCAAGGAAGTGTCGCATTTACATTCATTTGAAGTGTAGACGAGGAATGCATAACACTTCGCAATGAATATTATATCTTATCATGAAACATAGATATGAGATGCAATATCTCGTTTTAAGAAGCATTTGAACACTATTGCTACGATACCTAGACATCTGCAGACGCTATTTCCTTGCAAGGAAGTGTCGCATTTACATTCATTTGAAGTGTAGACGAGGAATACATGACACTTCGCAAAACATATTATATCTTACCATGAATCATAGAAATCAGATGCGATATCGCGTTTTAAGAAGCATTAGAACTCTATCGCAGCGATACCTAGACATCTGTAGACGCTATTTCCTAGCAAGGAAGTGTCGCATTTACATTCATTTGAAGTGTAGACGAGGAATACATGACACTTCGCAAATCATATTATATCTTACCATGAAACATAGAAATGAGATGCGATATCGCGTTTTACGAAGCATTAGAAATCTATTGCTACGATACGTAGACATCTGCAAACTCTATTTCTTTGCAAGGAAGTGTCGCATTTACGTTCATTTAAATCGTAGACGAGGAATACATAACACTTCAAAAATCATATTACATCTTACCATGAAACATAGAAATGAGATGCGATATCGCGTTTTAAGAATCATAAGAACTCTATTGTTACGATACGTAGACATCTGCAAACGCTATTTCCTTGCAAGGAAGTGTCGCATTTACATTCATTTGAAGTGTAGAAGAGGAATACATAACACTTCGCATATCATATTATATCTTACCATGAAACATAGAAATGAGATGCGATATCGCGTTTTAAGAATCATAAGAACTCTATTGCTACGATACGTAGACATCTGCAAGCGCTATTTCTCTGCAAGGAAGTGTCGCATTTACATTCATTTGAAGTGTAGACGAGGAATACATGACACTTCGCAATGAATATTATATCTTGCCATGAAACATAAAAATGAGATGCGATATCGCGTTTTAAGAAGCATTAGAAATCTATTGCTACGATACGTAGCCATCTGCAAACGCTATTTCTCTGCAAGGAAGTGTCGCATTTACATTCATTTGAAGTGTAGACGAGGAATACATGACACTTCGCAAATCATATTATATCTTACCATGAAACATAGAAATGAGATGCCATATCGCGTTTTAAGAAGCATTAGAAATCTATTGCTACGATACGTAGACATCTGCAAACGCTATTTCTTTGCAAGGAAGTGTCGCATTTACATTCATTTGAAGTGTAGACGAGGAATACATAACACTTCGCAAATCATATTATATCTTCCCATGAAACATAGAAATGAGATGCGATATCGCGTTTTAAGAAGCATTAGAAAGCTATTGCTACGATAGGTAGACATCTGTAAACGCTATTTCCTTGCAAGGAAGTGTCGCATTTACGTTCATTTAAATCGTTGACGAGGAATACATAACACTTCAAAAATCATATTACATCTTACCATGAAACATAGAAATGAGATGCGATATCGCGTTTTAAGAATCATAAGAACTCTATTGTTACGATACGTAGACATCTGCAAACGCTATTTCCTTGCAAGGAAGTGTCGCATTTACATTCATTTGAAGTGTAGACGAGGAATACATAACACTTCGCAAATCATATTATATCTTACCTTGAAACATAGAAATGAGATGCGATATCGCGCTTTAAGAAGCATTAGTAATCTATTGCTACGATACCTAGACATCTGCAAACGCTATTTCCTTGCAAGGAAGTGTCGCATTTACATTCATTTGATGTGTAGACGGGGAGTACATAACACTTCGCAAATCATAATATATCTTACCATGAAACATAGAAATGAGATGCGACTTCGCGTTTTAAGAAGCATTAGAACTCTATTGCTACGATACCTAGACATCTGCAGACGCTATTTCCTAGCAAGGAAGTGTCGCATTTACATTCATTTGAAGTGTAGAAGAGGAATATATGACACTTCGCAAATCATATTATATCGTACCATGAAAGATAGAAATGAGATGCGATTTCGCGTTTTAAGAAGCATTAGAAAGCTAATGCTACGATACGTAGACATCTGCAAACGCTATTTCCTAGCGAGGAAGTATCGCATTCACATTCATTTGAAGTGTAGACGAGGAATACATAACACTTCGCAATTCATATTATATCTTATCATGAAACATAGATATGAGATGCAATATCTCGTTTTAAGAAGCACATGAACTCTATTGCTACGATACCTAGACATCTGCAGACGCTATTTCCTAGCAAGGAAATGTCGCATTTACATTCATTTGAAGTGTAGACGAGGAATGCATAACACTTCGCAATGAATATTATATCTTATCATGAAACATAGATATGAAATGCAATATCTCGTTTTAAGAAGCATTTGAACTCTATTGCTTCGATACGTAGACATCTGCAAACGCTATTTCCTTGCAAGGAAGTATCTCATTTACATTCATTTGAAGTGTAGACGAGGAATACATAACACTTCGCAAATCATATTACATCTTACCATGAAACATCGAAATGAGATGCGATATCGCGTTTTAAGAAGCATTAGAACTCTATTGCTACGATACCTAGACATCTGCAGACGCTATTTCCTAGCAAGGAAGTGTCGCATTTACATTCATTTGAATTGTAGACGAGGAATACATAACACTTCGCAAATCATATTATATCTTACCATGAAACATAGAAATGAGATGCGATATCGCGATTTAAGAAGCATTAGAACTCTATCGCTGCGATACCTAGACATCTGCTGACGCTATTTCCTAACAAGGAAGTGTCGCATTTACATTCATTTGAAGTGTAGACGAGGAATACATAACACTTCGGAAATCATACTATATCTTACCATAAAACATAGAAATGAGATGCAATATCGCGTTTTAAGAATCATAAGAACCCAATTGCTACGATACGTAGACATCTGCAAACGCTATTTCCTAGCGAGGAAGTGTCGCATTTACATTCATTTGAAGTGTAGACGAGGAATACATAACACTTCGCAAATCAAATTATATCTTGCCATGAAACATAGAAATGAGATGCGATATCGCGTTTTAATAAGCATTAGAACTCTATCGCTACGATACCTAGACATCTGCAGAAGCTATTTCCTAGCAAGGAAGTGTCGCATTTACATTCATTTGAAGTGTAGACGAGGAATACATAACACTTCGCAAATCATATTATATCTTACCATGAAACATAGAAATGAGATGCGATATCGCGTTTTAAGAAGCATTAGAACCCTATTGCTATGATAGGTAGACATCTGCAAACGCTATTTCCTTGCGAGGAAGTGTCGCATTTACATTCATTTGAAGTGTAGACGAGGAATACATGACACTTCGCAAATCACATTATATCTTACCATGAAACATAGAAATGAGATGCGATATCGCGTTTTAAGAAGCATTAGAAATCTATTGCTACGATACGTAGACATCTGCAAACGCTAATTCCTAGCGAGGAAGTATCGCATTCACATTCATTTGAAGTGTAGACGAGGAATGCATAACACTTCGCAAATCATATTATATCTTTCCATGAAACATAGAAATGATATGCGATATCGCGTTTTAAGAAGCATTAGAACTCTATTGCTACGATAGGTAGACATCTGCAAACGCTATTTCCTTGCAAGGAAGTGTCGCATTTACATTCATTTGAAGTGTAGAGGAGGAATACATGACACTTCGCAAATCATATTATATCTTACCATGAAACATAGAAATGAGATGCGATATCGCGTTTTATGAAGCATTAGAAATCTACTGCTACGATACGTAGACATCTGCAAACGCTATTTCCTTGCAAGGAAGTGTCGCATTTACATTCATTTGAAGTGTAGACGAGGAATACATAACACTTCGCAAATCATATTATACCTTACCATGAAACATAGAAATGATATGCGATATCGCGTTTTAAGAAGCATTAGAACTCTATTGCTACGATAGGTAGACATCTGCAAACGCTATTTCCTTGCAAGGAAGTGTCGCATTTACAATTCATTTGAAGTGTGGAGGAGGAATACATGACACTTCGCAAATCATATTATATCTTACCATGAAACATAGAAATGAGATGCGATATCGCATTTTAAGAATCATAAGAACTCTATTGCTACGATACGAAGACATCTGCAAACGCTATTGCCTTGCAAGGAAGTGTCGCATTTACATTCATTTGAATCGTAGACGAGGAATGCATAACACTTCGCAATGAATATTATATCTTATCATGAAACATAGATACGAGATGCAATATCTAGTTTTAAGAAGCATTTGAACTCTATTGCTACGATAGGTAGACATCTGCAAACGCTATTTCCTTGCAAGGAAGTGTCGCATTTACATTCATTTGTAGTGTAGAGGAGGAATACATGACACTTCGCAAATCATATAATATCTTACCATGAAACATAGAAATGAGATGCGATATCGCGTTTTATGAAGCATTAGAAATCTATTGCTACGATACGTAGACATCTGCAAACGCTATTTCCTTGCAAGGAAGTGTCGCATTTACATTCATTTGAAGTGTAGACGAGGAATACATAACACTTCGCAAATCATATTATACCTTACCATGAAACATAGAAATGATATGCGATATCGCGTTTAAGAAGCATTAGAACTCTATTGCTACGATAGGTAGACATCTGCAAACGCTATTTCCTTGCAAGGAAGTGTCGCATTTACATTCATTTGAAGTGTAGAGGAGGAATACATGACACTTCGCAAATCATATTATATCTTACCATGAAACATAGAAATGAGATGCGATATCGCGTTTTATGAAGCACTAGAAATCTACTGCTACGATACGTAGACATCTGCAAACGCTATTTCCTTGCAAGGAAGTGTCGCATTTACATTCATTTGAAGTGTAGACGAGGAATACATAACACTTCGCAAATCATATTATATCTTACCATGAAACATAGAAATGAGATGCGATATCGCGTTTTAAGAAACTTTAGAACTCTATTGCTACGATAGGTAGACATCTGTAAACGCTATTTCCTTGCAAGGAAGTGTCGCATTTACATTCATTTAAATCGTAGACGTGGAATGCATAACACTTCGCAAATCATATTATATCTTACCATGAAACATAGAAATGAGATGCGATATAGCGTTTTAAGATGCATTAGAACTCCATTGCTACGATAGGTAGACATCTGCAAACGCTATTTCCTTGCAAGGAAGTGTCGCATTTACATTCATTTGAAGTGTAGACGAGGAATACATAACACTTCGCAAATCATATTATATCTTACCATGAAATATAGAAATGAGATGCGATATCGCCTTTTAAGAATCATAAGAACTCCATTGCTACGATACGTTGACATATGCAAACGCTATTTCCTTGCTAGGAAGTGTCGCATTTACATTCATTTGAAGTGTAGACGAGGAATACATAACACTTCGCAAATCATGTTATATCTTACCATGAAACATAGAAATAAGATGCGATATCGCGTTTTGAGAATCATAAGAACTCTATTGCTACGATACGTAGAAATCTGCAAACGCTATTTCCTTGCAAGGAAGTGTCGCATTTACATTCATTTGAAGTGTAGACGAGGAATATATAACACTTCGCAAATCATATTATATCTTACCATGAAACATAGAAATGAGATGCGATATCGCGTTTTAAGAAGCATTAGAAAGCTATTGCTACGATACGTAGACATCTGCAAACGCTATTTCCTAACGAGGAATTATCGCATTCACATTCATTTGAAGTGTAGACGAGGAATACATAACACTTCGCAAATCATGTTATATCTTACCATGAAACATAGAAATGAGATGCGATATCGCGTTTTAAGAATCATATGAACCCTATTGCTACGATACGTAGATATCTGCAAATGCTATTTCCTTGCAAGGAAGTGTCGCATTTACATTCATTTGAAGTGTAGACGAGGAATACATAACACTTCGCAAATCATATTATATCTTACCATGAAACATTGAAATGAGATGCGATATCGCGATTTAAGAATCATATGAACTCTATTGCTACGATACGCAGACATCTGCAAACGCTATTTCCTTGCAAGGAAGTGTCGCATTTACCTTCATTTGAATCGTAGACGAGGAATGCATAACACTTCGCAACGAATATTATATCTTATCAAGAAACATAGATATGAGATGCAATATCTTGTTTTAAGAAGCATTAGAACTCTATTGCTACGATACCTAGACATCTGCAGACGCTCTTTCCTAGCAAGGAAGTGTCGCATTTACATTCATTTGATGTGTAGACGAGGAATACATAACACTTCGCAAATCATATTACATCTTACCATGAAACGTAGCAATGAGATGCGATATCGCGTTTAAAGAAGCATTAGAACTCTACTTCTACGATACGTAGACATCTGCAAACGCTATTTCCTTGCAAGGAAGTGTCGCACTCACTTTCGTTTGAATCGTAGACGAGGAGTGCATAACACTTCGCAATGAATATTATATCTTATCATGAAACATATATATGAGATGCAATATCTCGTTTTAAGAAGCATTTGAACTCTATTGCTTCGATACGTAGACATCTGCAAACGCTATTTCCCTGCAAGGAAGTGTCGCATTTACATTCATTTGAAGTGCAGACGGGGAATACATAACACTTTTCAAATCATATTATATCTTACCATGAAACATAGAAATGAGATGCGATATCGCGTTTTAAGAAGCATTAGAACCCTATTGCTACGATAGGTAGACATCTGCAAACGCTATTTCCTTGCGAGGAAGTGTCGCATTTACATTCATTTGAAGTGTAGACGAGGAATACATGACACTTCGCAAATCATATTATACCTTACCATGAAACATAGAAATGAGATGCGATATCGCGTTTTAAGAAGCATTAGAAATCTATTGCTACGATACGTAAACATCTGCAAACGCTATTTCCTAGCGAGGAAGTATCGCATTCACATTCATTTGAAGTGTAGACGAGGAATACATAACACTTCGCAAATCATATTATATCTTTCCATGAAACATAGAAATGATATGCGATATCGCGTTTTATGAAGCATTAGAACTCTATTGCTACGATAGGTAGACATCTGCAAACGCTATTTCCTTGCAAGGAAGTGTCGCATTTACATTCATTTGAAGTGTAGAGGAGGAATACATGACACTTCGCAAATCATATTATATCTTACCATGAAACATAGAAATGAGATGCGATATCGCGTTTTATGAAGCATTAGAAATCTACTGCTACGATACGTAGACATCTGCAAACGCTATTTCCTTGCAAGGAAGTGTCGCATTTACATTCATTTGAAGTGTAGACGAGGAATACATAACACTTCGCAAATCATATTATACCTTACCATGAAACATAGAAATGAGATGCGATATCGCGTTTTAAGAATCATAAGAACTCCATTGCTACGATAGGTAGACATCTGCAAACGCTATTTCCTTGCAAGGAAGTGTCGCATTTACATTCATTTGAAGTGTGGAGGAGGAATACATGACACTTCGCAAATCATATTATATCTTACCATGAAACATAGAAATGAGATGCGATATCGCATTTTAAGAATCATAAGAACTCTATTGCTACGATACGAAGACATCTGCAAACGCTATTGCCTTGCAAGGAAGTGTCGCATTTACATTCATTTGAATCGTAGACGAGGAATGCACAACACTTCGCAATGAATATTATATCTTATCATGAAACATAGATACGAGATGCAATATCTAGTTTTAAGAAGCATTTGAACTCTATTGCTACGATAGGTAGACATCTGCAAACGCTATTTCCTTGCAAGGAAGTGTCGCATTTACATTCATTTGTAGTGTAGAGGAGGAATACATGACACTTCGCAAATCATATAATATCTTACCATGAAACATAGAAATGAGATGCGATATCGCGTTTTATGAAGCATTAGAAATCTATTGCTACGATACGTAGACATCTGCAAACGCTATTTCCTTGCAAGGAAGTGTCGCATTTACATTCATTTGAAGTGTGGACGAGGAATACATAACACTTCGCAAATCATATTATACCTTACCATGAAACATAGAAATGATATGCGATATCGCGTTTTAAGAAGCATTAGAACTCTATTGCTACGATAGGTAGACATCTGCAAACGCTATTTCCTTGCAAGGAAGTGTCGCATTTACATTCATTTGAAGTGTAGAGGAGGAATACATGACACTTCGCAAATCATATTATATCTTACCATGAAACATAGAAATGAGATGCAATATCTCGTTTTAAGAAGCATTTGAACTCTATTGCTTCGACACGTCGACATCTGCAAACGCTATTTCCTTGCAAGGAAGTGTCGCATTTACATTCATTTGAAGTGTAGACGAGGAATACATAACACTTCGCAAATCATATTATATCTTACCATGAAACATAGAAATGAGATGCGATGTCGCGTTTTAAGAAGCATTAGAACTCTATTACTACGATAGGTAGACATCTGCAAACGCTATTTCCTTGCAAGGAAGTGTCGCATTTACATTCATTTGAAGTGTAGACGTGGAATACATGACACTTCGAAAATCATATTATATCTTACCATGAAACATAGAAATGAGATGCGATATCGCGTTTTAAGATGCATTAGAACTCCATTGCTACGATAGGTAGACATCTGCAAACGCTATTTCCTTGCAAGGAAGTGTCGCATTTACATTCATTTGAAGTGTAGACGAGGAATACATAACACTTCGCAAATCATATTATATCTTACCATGAAATATAGAAATGAGATGCGATATCGCTTTTTAAGAATCATAAGAACTCCATTGCTACGATACGTTGACATCTGCAAACGCTATTTCCTTGCTAGGAAGTGTCGCATTTACATTCATTTGAAGTGTAGACGAGCAATACATAACACTTCGCAAATCATGTTATATCTTACCATGAAACATAGAAATAAGATGCGATATCGCGTTTTGAGAATCATAAGAACTCTATTGCTACGATACGTAGAAATCTGCAAACGCTATTTCCTTGCAAGGAAGTGTCGCATTTACATTCATTTGAAGTGTAGACGAGGAATATATAACACTTCGCAAATCATATTATATCTTACCATGAAACATAGAAATGAGATGCGATATCGCGTTTTAAGAAGCATTAGAAAGCTATTGCTACGATACGTAGACATCTGCAAACGCTATTTCCTAACGAGGAATTATCGCATTCACATTCATTTGAAGTGTAGACGAGGAATACATAACACTTCGCAAATCATGTTATATCTTACCATGAAACATAGAAATGAGATGCGATATCGCGTTTTAAGAATCATATGAACCCTATTGCTACGATACGTAGATGTCTGCAAATGTTATTTCCTTGCAAGGAAGTGTCGCATTTACATTCATTTGAAGTGTAGACGAGGAATACATAACACTTCGCAAATCATATTATATCTTACCATGAAACATTGAAATGAGATGCGATATCGCGATTTAAGAATCATATGAACTCTATTGCTACGATACGCAGACATCTGCAAACGCTATTTCCTTGCAAGGAAGTGTCGCATTTACCTTCATTTGAATCGTAGACGAGGAATGCATAACACTTCGCAACGAATATTATATCTTATCAAGAAACATAGATATGAGATGCAATATCTTGTTTTAAGAAGCATTAGAACTCTATTGCTACGATACCTAGACATCTGCAGATGCTCTTTCCTAGCAAGGAAGTGTCGCATTTACATTCATTTGATGTGTAGACGAGGAATACATAACACTTCGCAAATCATATTACATCTTACCATGAAACGTAGCAATGAGATGCGATATCGCGTTTAAAGAAGCATTAGAACTCTACTTCTACGATACGTAGACATCTGCAAACGCTATTTCCTTGCAAGGAAGTGTCGCACTCACTTTCGTTTGAATCGTAGACGAGGAGTGCATAACACTTCGCAATGAATATTATATCTTATCATGAAACATATATATGAGATGCAATATCTCGTTTTAAGAAGCATTTGAACTCTATTGCTTCGATACGTAGACATCTGCAAACGCTATTTCCTTGCAAGGAAGTGTCGCATTTACATTCATTTGTAGTGTAGAGGAGGAATACATGACACTTCGCAAATCATATAATATCTTACCATGAAACATAGAAATGAGATGCGATATCGCGTTTTATGAAGCATTAGAAATCTATTGCTACGATACGTAGACATCTGCAAACGCTATTTCCTTGCAAGGAAGTGTCGCATTTACATTCATTTGAAGTGTGGACGAGGAATACATAACACTTCGCAAATCATATTATACCTTACCATGAAACATAGAAATGATATGCGATATCGCGTTTTAAGAAGCATTAGAACTCTATTGCTACGATAGGTAGACATCTGCAAACGCTATTTCCTTGCAAGGAAGTGTCGCATTTACATTCATTTGAAGTGTAGAGGAGGAATACATGACACTTCGCAAATCATATTATATCTTACCATGAAACATAGAAATGAGATGCGATATCGCGTTTTATGAAGCATTAGAAATCTACTGCTACGATACGTAGACATCTGCAAACGCTATTTCCTTGCAAGGAAGTGTCGCATTTACATTCATTTGAAGTGTAGACGAGGAATACATAACACTTCGCAAATCATATTATACCTTACCATGAAACATAGAAATGAGATGCGATATCGCGTTTTAAGAATCATAAGAACTCCATTGCTAAGATACGTAGACATCTGCAAACGCTATTTCCTTGCAAGGAAGTGTCGCATTTACATTCATTTGAATCGTAGACGAGGAATGCATAACACTTCGCAATGAATATTATATCTTATCGTGAAACATAGATATGAGATGCAATATCTCGTTTTCAGAAGCATTTGAACTCTATTGCTTCGATACGTAGACATCTGCAAACGCTATTTCCTAGCGAGGAAGTATCGCATTCACATTCATTTGAAGTGTAGACGAGGAATACATAACAGTTCGCAAATCATGTTATATCTTACCATAAAACATAGAAATGAGATGCGATATCGCGTTTTAAGAATCATAGGATCTCTATTGCTACGATACTTAGACATCTGGAAACGCTATTTCCTTGCAAGGAAGTGTCGCATTTACTTTCATTTGAATCGTAGACGAGGAAGGCATAACACTTCGCAATGAATATTATATCTTATCATGAAACATAGATATGAGATGCAATATCTAGTTTTAAGAAGCATTAGTAATCTATTGCTACGATACGTAGACATCTGCAAACGCTATTTCCTAGCGAGGAAGTGTCGCATTTACATTCATTTCAATCGTATACGAGGAATGCATAACACTTCGCAATGAATATTATATCTTATCATGAAACATAGATATGAGATGCAATATCTCGTTTTAAGAAGCATTTGAACTCTATTGCTACGATACCTAGACATCTGCAGACGGTACTTCCTAGCAAGGATGTGTCGCATTCACATTCATTTGAAGTGTAGACGAGGAATACATAACACTTCGCAAATCATATTATTTCTTACCATGAAACATAGAAATGAGTTGCGATATCGCGTTTTAAGAAGCATTAGAAATCTGTTGCTACGATACGTAGACATCTGCAAACGCTATTTCCTAGCGTGGAAGTATTGCATTCACATTCATTTGAAGTGTAGACGAGGAATACGTAACAGTTCGCAAATCATGTTATATCTTACCATCAAACATAGAAATGAGATGCGATATCGCGTTTAAAGAATCATATGAACTCTATTGCTACGATACGTAGACATCGGCAAACGCTATTTCCTTGCAAGGAAGTGTCGCATTTACTTTCATTTGAATCGTAGACTAGGAATTCATATCACTTCGCAATATATATTATATCTTATCATGAAACATAAATATGAGATGCAATATCTCGTTTTAAGAAGCATTTGAACTCTATTGCTTCGACACGTCGACATCTGCAAACGCTATTTCCTTGCAAGGAAGTGTCGCATTTACATTCATTTGAAGTGTAGACGAGGAATACATAACACTTCGCAAATCATATTATATCTTACCATGAAACATAGAAATGAGATGCGATGTCGCGTTTTAAGAAGCATTAGAACTCTATTACTACGATAGGTAGACATCTGCAAACGCTATTTCCTTGCAAGGAAGTGTCGCATTTACATTCATTTGAAGTGTAGACGTGGAATACATGACACTTCGAAAATCATATTATATCTTACCATGAAACATAGAAATTAAATGCGATATCGCGTTTTAAGAAGCATTAGAAATCTATTGCTACGATACGTAGATATCTGCAGACGCTATTTCCTAGCGAGGAAGTATCGCATTCACATTCATTTGAAGTGTAGACGAGGAATACATAACAGTTCGCAAATCATGTTATATCTTACCATGAAACATAGAAATGAGATGCGATATCGCGTTTAAAGAATCATATGAACTCTATTGCTACGATACGTAGACATCGGCAAACGCTCTTTCCTAGCAAGGAAGTGTCGCATTTACTTTCATTTGAATCGTAGACTAGGAATTCATAACACTTCGCAATATATATTATATCTTATCATGAAACATAAATATGAGATGCAATATCTCGTTTTAAGAAGCATTTGAACTCTATTGCTTCGACACGTAGACATCTGCAAACGCTATTTCCTTGCAAGGAAGTGTCGCATTTACATTCATTTGAAGTGTAGACGAGGAATACATAACGCTTCGCAAATCATATTATATCTTACCATGAAACATAGAAATGAGATGCGATATCGCGTTTTAAGAAGCATTAGAACTCTATTACTACGATAGGTAGACATCTGCAAACGCAATTTCCTTGCAAGGAAGTGTCGCATTTACATTCATTTGAAGTGTAGACGAGGAATACATGACACTTCGCTAATCATATTATATCTTACCATGAAACATAGAAATTAGATGCGATATCGGGTTTTAAGAAGCATTAGAAATCTATTGCTACGATACGTAGACATCTGCAAACGCTATTTCCTAGCGAGGAAGTGTCGCATTCCCATTCATTTGAAGTGTAGACGAGGAATACATAACACTTCGCAAATCATATTATACCTTACCATGAAACATAGAAATGAGATGCGATATCGCGTTTTAAGAATCATAAGAACACTACTGCTACGATACGTAGACATCTGCAAACGCTATTTCCTTGCAAGGAAGTGTCGCATTTACATTCTTTTGAAGTGAATACGAGGAACACATGGCACTTCGCAATGAATATTATATCTTGTCATGAAACATAGGAATGAGATGCGATATCCCGTTTTAAGAAGCATTAGAAATCTATTGCTACGATGCGTAGATATCTGGAGACGCTATTTCCTAGCAAGGAAGTGTCGCATTTACATTCTTATGATGTGAATGCGGGAAATACATAACACTCCACATTGAATATTATACCTTATCACGAAGCATAGAAGCGAAATGCAATATCGCGATTTAAGAAGTATTAGTAATCTATTGCTAAGATACGTAGACATCTGCAAACGCTATTTCCTAGCAAGGTAGTATCGCATTTACATTCATTTGAAGTGTATGCGAGGTATAAGTGGCACTTCGCTTTGAATATTATATCTTATCCTGAAACATTGAAATAAGATGCGACATCGCGTTTTAAGGAGCATTAGAAATCTATTGCCTCGATACTTAGACATCTGCAATCGTTACTTTCCAGCAAGGAAGAGTCGCATTTACATTCATTTGAAGTGAATACGAGGTATACATGGCACTTCGCAATGAATATTATATCTTATCATGCAACATAGAAATGAGATGCGATATCGCGCTTTAAGTAGCATTAGAACTCCATTGCATCGATACATAAACATCTGGAAACGCATTTCCTACCAAGGGTGTGTGACATTTACAGTCTTTGGAAGAGTAGACGAGATATACATAACACTTCGCAATGAATATTATATCTTATCATGAATGATAGAGACGAGAGTCGATATCGCGTTATACGAAGCATTAGAACAATCATGCTTCGGCACGTCGACATCTGGAAACGCTATTTCCCAACAAGGAAGTGTGGCATTTATATTCCTTTGAAGTGTACACGAGGTATACATAACACTTCGCAATGATTATTATGTCATACCATGAAACATAGAGTTGAGATGAGACAGCGCGTTTTAAGAAGCACTAGAGCACTATTGCCTCGATACGTAGACATCTGCAAATGATATTTCCTAGCAAGGAAGTGTCGCATTTATAATCATTTGAAGTAAATACGAGGTTTAAGTGACACCTCGCAATGAATAATAGATCTTATCATGAAACATAGAAATGAGATGCGATATCGTGTTTTAAGAAGCTTTAGAACTCTATTGCTTCGATACGTAGACATCTGCAAACGCTATTTCCCAGCAAGGAAGTGTCGCACTTACATTCTATTGAAGTGAATACGAGGTATACATGGTACTTCGGAGTGGATGTTATATCTTATCATGAAGCATAGAAATGAGATGCGAGAACCCGTTTTAAGTAGCATTAGAACTCTAATGCTTCGATTCGTAGACATCTGAAAACGCTATTTCCTATAGAAATGTAGTGTCGCATTTACATTCTTTTGAAGTGAATAGGAGTTATACATGACACTTCGCAATGAATATTGTACCTTATCATGAAACATAGAAGTGAGATGCGATATCGCGTTTTAAGCAGTATTAGAACTCTATTGCAACGATACGTAGTTATCTGGAGACGCTACTTCCTAGCAAGGAAGTATCGCATTTACATTCTTCTGAAGTGAATACGAGGTAAACATGACACTTCGCAATGAATACTATATCTTGTCATGAAACATAGAATTGAGATGCGATATCCCGTTTTAGGAAGTAATAGAACTCTATTGCATCGATACGTAGACATCTGCCATCGCTATTTCTTAGCAAGGAAGTGTCGCATTTACATTGATTTGAAGTGTAGGCGAAGTATACATGCTACTTCGCAGTGAATATTATATCTTATCAGGAAACATATAAGTGATACGATACTGCGATTTAAGTTGCATTAGAACTCTATTGCTACGATACGTATATATCTGCAAACACTACTTCCTAGCAAGCAATAGTCGCATTTACATTCTTTTGAAGTGAGTACGAGGTATACATGACACTTCGCAATGAATACTATATCTTATCACGAATCATATAAATGAGATGCGATATCGCGATTTACGTAGCATTAGAACTCCATTGCTACGATACGTAGACATCTGCAAACGTTATTTCCTAGCAAGCAACAGCCGCATTTACATTCTCTTGAAGTGAATACGATGTATACATGACATCTCGCAATAATTGTTATATCTTATCATGAAACATAGAATAGAGATGCGATATCGCGTTGTAAGAAGCATTAGAACTCGATGGCCTCGATGCGCAGACATCTGCAGACGCTATTTCCTAGCATTGAAGTTTCGCACTTACATTCTTTTGAAGTGAATGCGAGGTATACATGACACTTCGCAATGGATATTATATCTTATCACCAAACATTTAAATGAGATGCGATATCGCTATTTAAGTAGCATTAGAACTCTATTGCTACGATACGTAGACATCTGCAAACGCTATTTCCTAGCAAGCAATAGTCGTATTTACATTCCTTTGAAATGAATACGAGGTATACATGACACTTCGCAATGAATATTATATCCTATCACGAAACATAGAAATGAGATGCGATATCGCGATGTAAGTAGCATTAGATCTCTATTGCTACGAGACGAAGACATCTGAATACGCTATTTCCTAGCAAGGAAGTGACGCATTTACATTCGATTGGAGTGAATACGAGGTTTACATGACACTTCGCAATGAAAATTATATCTTATCACGAAACATAGAAATGAAATGCGACATCTCGTTTTATGAAGCATTAGGACACTTTTGCTACGATACGTAGACATCTTCAAATGCTACTTGCTAGGATGGAAACGTCGCATTTACATTCTTTTGAAGTGAATACGAGGTGTACATGACACTTCGCAATGAATATTACATCTTATCACGAAACATAGAAATGAGATGCAATATCGCGATTTAAGTAGCATTAGAGCTCTATTACTACGATACGTAGACATCTGCAAACGCTATTTCCTAGCAAGGAAGATTCGCATTTACATTCTTTTGAAGTGAATACAAGGTATACGTGACACTTCACAATGAGCATTATATCTTATCATGTAACATAAAAGTGAGATGCGATATTGCGTCTTAAGAAGCATTGGAACCCTATTGCCTCGATGCGGAGATATCTGCAAACGCTATTTCCTAGCATGGAAGTGTCTCATTTACATTCTTCTGAAGTGAATTCGAGGTATACATGACACTTCGGAATGAATACTATATCGCATCGCGAAACATACAAATGAGATGCGATATCGCGATTTAAGTAGCATTAGAACTCTATTGCTACTATACGTATACATCTGCAAACGCTATGCCCTAGCAAGGAATAGTCGCATTTACATTCTTTTGAAGTGAATACGTGGTATACATGACACTTCGCAATGAATATTATATCTTATCATGAAACATAGAAGTGAGATGCGATATCGCGTTTTAAGAAGAATTAGGACTCTATTGCTACGATACGTATTGTAGACATCCGCAAACGCTATTTCCTAGCAAGGAAGTGTCGCATTTACATTCATTTGAGGTGTATCCGAGGTATACATGACACTTCGCAATGAATATTATATCATATCATGAAACATAGAAATGAGATGCGATATCTCGTTTTAAGATGCATTAGAACTCTATTGCTTCGATACGTAAACATCTGCAAGCGCTATTTCCCAGCAATGAAGTGTCGCATTTACATTCATTGCAAGTGTAGGCGAGGTATACATGCCAATCAGCAATGAATATTACATCTTATCATGAAACATAGAAATGAGATGCGATATCGCGATATAAGAAGCATTGCAACCCTATTGCTTCGATACGTAGATATCTGCAAACGCTACATCCTACCACGGAAGCGTCGCATTTACATTCCATTGAAGTGAATACGAGGTATACATGCCACTCCGCAATGAATATTATATCTTATCATGAAAGATAGAAATGAGATGCGATATCTCGTTTTTAGAAGCATTAGAATTCTATTGCTTCGATACGTAGATATCCGCAAACGCTAGTTCCTAGCAAGCAATAGTCGCATTTACATTCATTTGAAGTGTGGACGAAGAATACACAACACTTCACAATGAATATTATATCTTATCATGAGACATAGGAGTGAGATGCGATATCGCGTTTTAAGAAGCACTAGAACTCTATTGCTATGATACGTATTGTAGACATCCGCAAACGCTATTTTCTAGCAAGGAAGCGTCGCATTTACATTCATTTGAAGTGTATCCGAGGTATACATGACACTTCGCAATGAATATTATATCATATCATGAATCATAGAAATGAGATGCTATGTCGCGATTTAAGAAGCATTAGATATCTATTGCTTCGATACGTAGACATCTGCAAGTTCTACTTCCTAGCAAGGAAGTGTCGCATTTACATTCGTTTGGAGTGAATTCGAGGTATACATGACACTTCGGAATGAATATTATAACTTATCACGAAACATAGAAATGAGATTCGATATCGCGATCTAAGAAGCATTAGAAATATATTGCTACGATACGTGGACATCTGAATACGCTATTTCCTACCATGGAAGTGTCGCATTTACATTCTTTTGAAGTGAATACGAGGTGTACATGACACTTCGCAATGAATATTATATCTTATCACGAAACATAGAGATGAGATGCGATATCGCGATTTAAGTAGCATTAGAACTCTATTGCTACGATACGTAGACATCTGAATACGCCATTTGCTAGCACGGAAGAGTCGCATTTACATTCGTTTTGAGTGAATGCGAGGTATACAAGGCACTTCGCAATGAATATTATATCTTATCACGAAACATTGAAATGAAATGCAACATCTCCTTTTTAGAAGCATTAGGACTCTTTTGCTACGATACGTAGACATCTGCAAACGCTATTTCCCAACAAGGAAGATTCGCATTTACATTCTTTGAAGTGAATACGAGGTATACATGACACTTCGCAATGAATATTATATCTTATCACGAAACATATAAATGAGATGCGACATCGCGTTTTAAGAATCATTAGTACTCCATTGCTACGATACGTAGACATCTGCAAACGCAAATTCCTAGCAAGGAAGTGTCGCATTTACATTCGTTTGGAGTGAATTCGAGGTATACATGACACTTCGGAATGAATATTATAACTTATCACGAAACATAGAAATGAGATTCGATATCGCGATCTAAGAAGCATTAGAAATCTATTGCTACGATACGTGGACATCTGAATACGCTATTTCCTAGCATGGAAGTGTCGCATTTACATTCTTTTGAAGTGAATACGAGGTGTACATGACACTTCGCAATGAATATTATATCTTATCACGAAACATATAGATGAGATGCGATATCGCGATTTAAGTAGCATTAGAACTCTATTGCTACGATACGAAGACATCTGAATACGCCATTTACTAGGAAGGAAGTGTCGCATTTACATTCGTTTGGAGAGAATACGAGGTATACATGACACTTCGCAATGAATATTATGTCTTATCACGAAACATATAAATGAGATGCGATATCGCGTTTTAAGAAGCACTAGAACTCAATTGCTTCGATACCTAGATACCTGGAAATGCTTTTTCCTAGCAAGGAAGTGTCGCATTTACATTCTTTTGAAGTGTAGACAAGGTATACATAACATTCTCGCAATGAATATTATATCTTATCATGAATCATAGAAATGGGATGCGATATCGCGTTTAAAGTGGCATTAAAACTCTATTGCTTCGATACGTAGACATCTGGAAACGCATTTTCCTTGCAAGGAAGTGTGACATTTACATCCTTTTGAAGTGTAGACTAGGTATGCATAACACTTCGCTATGTATACTCTATCATATCGTGAAACACTAAAGTGAGTTGGGGTATCGCGTTTTAAGAAGTATTAGATCTCTATTGCTTCGATACGTAGACGTCTGTAAACGCATTTCCTAGCAGAGAAGTTTGGCATTTACCTTCTTTTGAAGTGTAGACGCGGTGTACATAACACATCGCAGTGAATATTATAACTTATCACGAAACATAGAAATGAGAAGCGATATCGCGATCTAAGAAGCATTAGAACTCTATTGCTACGATACGTAGGCATCTGCAAACGCTATTTCCTAGCAAGGAATAGTCGCATTTACATTCTTTTGAAGTGAATACGAGGTATACATGACACTTCGCAATGAATATTATATCTTAACTTGAAACATAGAAGTGAGATGCGATATCGCGTTTTAAGCAGTATTAGAACTCTATTGCTACGGTAGGTAGACATATGCAAACCCTATTTCCTAGCATGGATGTGTCGCATTTACTTTCTTTTGAAGTGAATACGATGTATACGTGACATTTCGCAATGGCAATTATAACTTATCACGAAACATAGAAATGAGATGCGATATCGCGTTTTGAGATGAATTAGAACTCTGTTGCTACGATACGTAGACATCTGCAAACGCCATTTCCTAGTATGGAAGTGTCGCATTTACATTCTTTTGAAGTGAGTACGAGATATACATGACACTTCGCAATGAGTATTATATCTTATCATGAAACATAGGAATGAGATGCGATATCGCGTTTTGAGAAGCATTAGATCTCTATTGCTAATATACCTTGACATTTGCAAACGCTATTTCCTAGCACGAAAGTCTCGCACTTACATCCTTTTGAAGTGAATACGAGGTATACATAACACTCCACAATGAATATTATATCTTATTACGAAACATAGAAATGAAATGCGACATCTCGTTTGAAGAAGCATTAGAAATCTACTGCTACGATACGTTGATATCTGCAAACGCTATTTCCTACCATGGAAGTGTCGCATTTACATTCTTTTGAAGTGAATACGAGGTATACATAACATTCCACAATGAATATTATATCTTATCACGAAACATAGAAATGAAATGCGACATCTCGTTTTAAGTGGCATTAGAACTCTATTGCTAGGATACGTAGACATCTGCAAACGCTATTTCCTAGGGAGGAAGTATCGCATTTACATTCATTTGAAGTGTAGACGAGATATACATAACACTGCACAATGAATATTATATCTTATCATGAAACATAGAAATGAGATGCGATATCGCGTTTTAAGAAACATTAGAACTCTATTGCTTCGATACGTAGACATCTGGAAAGGTAATTTCCTAGAAAGGAAGTGTCGCATTTACATTCTCTTGAGAGGAATACGATGTATACATGACACTTCGCAATGAATATTATATCTTATGATGAAACATAGAAATGAGATGCGATATGGCGTTTCAAGAAGCATTAGAGCTCTATTTCTTCGATACGTAGATATCTGCAAACCTTATTTCCTAGCAAGGTTGTGTCGCATTTACATTCTTTTGAGGTGAATACGAGGTATCACGTCCGGTGAAACTATTTTCCGTTGCTCCGGAGGCTTTACGACACGAGCCTATTTTTCGGTAATTCGGTCCGCGGGAACGCGTTAAGACCGGGTCCGACAATTTCGGTTGACGCGACACTTGCGATAATAAGGGAATGACCCTACCTTTCGATGACTTCTCTCTCGATTTGTACGTAGAAACGGCGTGGAGGATCTTTCGCTTGGATCGTAGCGGATTTCGTTCTGTTGGCTGCTACGGAAATCTCGATCAGTCGCCAGCGAAGAGGAGGACGGCGGTCGGAATTCAGCGATGATGCTGAATGTGGCAGAATCGGCGTGATGCGTCGTGGTGTCTGGATCGGAAGCGTCGACGGTCGCTTCGGAAAGCGGCGTCTGGGCTGGTGCGAAGGCAGGTAGCTGGTATACGAGGATTCTCGGAACGCCCTCCAAATATTCACGCACAAGTGATCGTATGAAATTCATCCTACTCGCACGTCGCATTCTTGGCAAACCGGAAGTACGATTCATTCACCAGGTTTTTCTGTAGTTTCGACTAAGATCTGAAGGATAAGCTGCGGTCTCAACGTCACAAAGCCGATTTCTATACTCCTTCAATTTGATGAAGATCAACCCCAGTTGTACGGAAGAACCCGTGGAAGAATTCGTAGTTAAATGTAATGATAAAAGTAGAACTAGTATTATAAACACTTGATAAAATTAATGGATGTGGAAATAGTAGACTTGCTAAAAGAACTTGTACTTGGATATAGTAAAAGTAAAAATAAAATATATTCTAGGTTTAAAGTATACAAGAACTGGAATTATTCTAAGTCTAAGACTAAGTTAAAATCGAAATAGAAATACGATTCCTGAACCCCACATTGTGGTGGCTAACGATCTAGAACTAGAGGTTTCGACTCCTCGGTAGGAGATCTCGAGTCAGAGTGTGTGCTCTGGAGACGCGTCTCTGACCTCCTCGGTTCGGGGAGCGCTACGGTCGCGGACGCTCGTGTTAGGGAGATCGCGGTCCCGCGAGTGGGGGACTCGCGTCTCGAGGCGGAGAGCGCGCGGTTCAGCGAGTGAGGACCCGCGGCTCGTGGTGGGGCTAGCGGCGCATGCCGCTGGCCGGACGCATCTTACTTAGTGTAACTTAGATCTAGGAATTCTTATATATGCGTCATGATATGGTATGTATGTCCTAGCTTAGAAATAATATATAGGTTCTAGCAGATTCTGTTCCCGGAATTGGAAAAGACCCCATTCAGGTGATGGACTGCGGCTACGTCTTCCTGCAGGACGGAATCCTCGGTGCGAGGGAGATAGGGTTGCCCGTCCTTGGTGCGGGCGAGAGAGGTATACTCGGCGGTGCGAGTGAGGCAGCAGAACTCGATGTGAGTGAGCGAGTGCAGGTATGCGCGGGCGAACACTTCCAGTTGCTGGTTCTGCAGGCGAGTTTGGCTGGTTGCATGCGTCCAGGGGTTGATGCTGGGGGGTGCGAGGAGGTTGATGGGTGGCAGGCGGTACACCTGACGTCACAAAATGCGACACTTCCTTTCTAGGAGCTTACGTCCCCAGATATCTCTGTATCGAAGCTATAGAGTTCTAACTCTCCTTAAAACGCGATATTGCACCTCATCTCTATGTCTCATGATAAGATATAATATTCAATGCGAGGTGTTATGTATTCCTCGTCTACACTTCAAATGAATGTAAATGGGATACTTCCTTTCTAGGAAATAGCGTCTCCAGATATCTACGTATCGTAGCAATAGAGTTCCAATGCTTCTTAAAACTCGATATCGCATCTGATTTCTATATTTCATGATAAGATATAATATCCATTGCCAAGTGTAACTTATTCCTCGTATTCACTTCAAATGAATGCAAATGCGACACTTCCTTCCTAGGAAATAGCGTTTGCAGATGTCTACGTATCGAAGTAGTAGTGTACTAATGCTTCTTAAAGCGCGATATCGCGTCCCATTTCAATGTTTCATGATAAGATAAAATATTCATTGCAATGTGTCATGTATACCTCGTATTCACATCTAAAGAATGTAAAAGCGACACTTCCTTGCCAGGAAATAGCGTTTCCAGATATCTACGTATCGTAGCAATGGCGTTCTAATGCATCTTATAACGCGATATCGCATCTCATTTCTATGTTTCATGATAAGGTATAATATTCACTGCGAAGTGTCACTTGTACCTCGCATTCACTTCAAATGCATGTAAATGCGACACTTCCTTGCTAGGAAATAGTGTTTGCAGATGTCCACGTATCAAAGCAATAGAGTTCGATTGCTTCTTAAAACGTGCAATCGCATCTCATTTCTATGTTTCATGATAAGGTATAATGTTCATTGTGGAGTGTTATGTATACCTCGTACTCACCTCAAAAGAATGTAAATGCGACACTTCCTTGCTAGGAAATAGCGTTTGCAAATGTCTACGTATAGTAGCAATAGAGTTCTGATGCTTCTAAGAACGCGATATCTCATCTCATTTCTATGTTTCATGATAAGATATAATATTCATTGCGAAGTGTCATGTATACCTCGTAATCACTTCAAAAGAATGTAAATGCGACACTTCCTTACTAGGAAATAGCGTTTGCAGATGTCTACGTATCGTAGCAATAGAATTCTAGTGTTTCTTAAAACGCGATATCGCATCACACTCCTATGTTTCATGATGAGGCATAATATTCATTGCGAAGTGTCATGTATACCTCGTATTCACTTCAAAAGAATGTAAATGCGACACTTCCTTGCTAGGAAATAGCGTTTGCAGATGTCTACGTATCGTAGCAGTAGATTTCTAATGCTTCTTCAAACGAGATGTCGCATTTCATTTCTATGTTTCGTAATATGATATAATATTCATTGTGGAGTGTTATGTATACCTCGTTTTCACTTGAAAAGGATGTATGTGCGAGACTTCCGTGCTAGGAAATAGCGTTTGCAAATGTCAAGGTATATTAGCAATAGAGATCTAATGCTTCTCAAAACGCGATATCGCATCTCATTCCTATGTTTCATGATAAGATATAATACTCATTGCGAAGTGTCATGTATATCTCGTATTCACTTCAAAAGAATGTAAATGCAACACTTCCATACTAGGAAATGGCGTTTGCATATGTCTACGTATCGTAGCAATTGACCTCTAATGCTTCTTAAAACGCGATATCGCATCTCATTTCTATGGTTCATAATAGGATATAATATTCATTGCGATGTGTCAGGTATACCTCGTATTCACTTCAAAAGAATGTAAATTCGTCACTTCCTTGCTAGGAAATAGCGTTTGCAGATGTCTCCGCATCGAGGCAATAAAGTTCTAATGCTTATTAAATCTCGATTTCGCATCTCATTTCTATGTTTCATGATAAGATATAATATTCATTGTGGAGTATTATGTATACCTCGCATTCACTTCAAAAGAATGTAAATGCGACACTTACTTGCTAGGAAATAGCGTTTGCAGATGTCTACGTATCGTAGCAATAGGGTTCTGATGCTTCTTAAAACGCGATATCGCATTTCGCATCTATGCTTCGTGATAAGGTATAATATTCAATGTGGAGTGTTATGTATTTCCCGCATTCACTTCATAAGAATGTAAATGCGACACTTCTTTGCTATTAAATAGCGTTTGCAGAGGTCTACACATCGTAGCAATAGAGTTCTAACGCTTCTAAAAACTCGATATCGCATCTCATTTCTATGTTTCATGATAAGATATAATATTCATTGCGAACATTCACTTATAGCTCGTATTCACTTCAAATGAATGTAAATGCGACACTTCCTTTCCAGGAAATAGCGTGTGCAGATATCTTAGTATCGTAGCAATTGCGTTCTGACACTTCTTATAACGCGATATCGCATCTCATTTCTATGTTTCATGATAAGATATAATATGCATTGCGATGTGTCATGTATACCTCGTCTACACATCAAGAGAAAGTAAATGCCACACTTCCTTGCTAAGAAATAGTGTTCCCAGATGTCTACGAATTGAAGCAATAGGTTTCTAATGCTTCTTAAAACGCGATAACGCATATCAGTTTTATGTTTCATGATAAGATATGAAATTCATTGTGAAATGTTATGTATACCTCGTCTACACTTCAAAAGAATGTAAATACCACACTTCCTTACTAAGAAATAGCGTTTCCCGATGTCTACGTATCGAAGCAATAGAGTTCTAATGCTTCCTTAAACGCGATGTCTCATCTCAATTCTATGCTTCATGATATGATATAATATTCATTGCGAAGTGTTATGTATAGCTGGTCTACACTTCAAAAGAATGCAAATACCACACTTCCTTGCTAGGAAATGCGTTTCCAGATGTCAACGTATCGAAGTAATAGAGTTCTAATGCTTCTTCAAACGCGGCATCGCATATCATTTCTATGTTTCATGATAAGATATGATATTCATTTCGAAGTGTTATGCATACCTCGTCAGCACTTCAAAGGAATGTAAATTCAACAATTCCTTGCTAGGAAATATGGTTTCCAGATGTCTAAGTATCGAAGCAATAGATTTGTAATGCTTCTTAAACGTGATATCGCATCTCATTTCAATGTTTCTTGCTATGACATAATATTCATTCCGAAGTGTTATGTATACCTCGTCTACACTTCGAAGGAATGTGAATGCCACACTTCCTTGCTAGGATGTGCGTTTTCAGATGTCTACGTATCGAAGGAATAGTGTTCTAACGCTTCTTTAAACGCAATATCGCATCTCAATTCTGTGTTTCATGATAAGATATAATATTCATTGCGAAGTGTTATGTATACGTAGTGTACACTTCAAAAGAATGTAAATTGCACTCTTCCTTGCTGGGAAATGCGTTTCCTCTTGTCCACGTATCGAAGCAATGGAATTCTAATGCTTCTCAAAACGCGATATCATATCTCATTTCTCTGTTTCATGATAAGATATAATATTCATTGCGAAGTGTCATGTTTTCTCGTCTACACGTCAAAAGAATGTAAATGCAACACTTCCTTGCTAGGGAATAGCGTTTCCAGATGTCTACCAATCGAAGCAATAGAGTTCTAATGGGGAGGGGTAGAGGTCCTTCTCACACCCGAGCACCATCCTGTTTGTCTCCATGGACTATGGCAGCGGTCTTATCGTTGCAGAGCTCTGGATCCTATCCTTCGGGCGTCAGGGTCTCTTCTTGCTCACTTCCCGACTCCTCCACCGTCGAGCCCGTCACGCTACCTCGGTGCACAGCCCTTCCGCGAACCTGCGGTCTTATTATCCGCCCAAGAGGCGTCTTATGGGTCGCTTCTTCCATCAGCTCGCCAGTCTAATCCGTAGAACGGTGAGAGAGAAACGACTGGGGGGGGGGGGGGGGGGAGGTTCTACCATCGTGTATTTCACGCTGCTCGCAAACACAGCTATCGCGATGGTCCGTGTCGCGCTTCTCGCATGGGTGGTGATCAGCGAGCTAGTCTAACCGTAGCAGGGGGGGGGGGTGAGCGAGCCTTGTGACTTCACCACGTCACAGTACATACAAATTTGCGATTAAGTAGCTATGTGTTCAAATTCAATTCCGAATAATGCACTGAAAAGCATCACAGATAACAAACGGCAAGATGGTAGCGACACCATGCCGGCACTATATTGCCACTTCCGAGGAGTGTCAACTGATTCGTAGTCATCTGTGACCGGATTACTTGACTAAAATGCCAGAACGTGTTACCATCACGTTCTAGACAAGCGAATCGCGCAGAACCAGCACCATGGTGACACGCGTATCATCGCTCCATTCATGAATCTCCTCAGCAATGACGCAGGATCACATTTGGCAATGGGGAACCTGTGCTTTCATATAAATTAGAACCGTTAGATGTCAGTAGATGTTCAGCATATGAGTATTGATAGACATTTTGATGGTCGTTTTCCTATATTTATAGTTATTGAGCGAGTCGTATATATTTCTTTCAATCCATCATAGACTAAAAATATTATTTAAAAAAAAATATTACTTATAAAATAAAAATTCATGCTGTTGCGTCCCTAACTTCGCCTTGTGTAATTTTTGAAATAACATGCTCTCATCATATTTAATGTAACCCTCAATTGCATGAGTTTGTAACAATAAATTGACGAAAATATATATAAAATAAGTGTATATATTTTTATGACAAAGTAATTATCGACTTTATGGAAAAAATCGCCCTATCGAGCTAGTTTATAGAAAATAATAAAATCGAGTTCTTATATCTTTGTTTTGTGCCGGTGTATCTATATTGGAATCAAAATAAATAAATTGCACAATTTAGTCATTTTTCATATTTGCTTATAATTTTTATGGAAACAGCTTCCCCATTAGTAAATGTCAGCCTACGCCACAACCACGCGTGTATCTATGGTGAGCTGATAGTGTCATTGTCACGGCCGTGTAGCCCGTGTGCTATATCTCTGTGCTTTAATAGTGCCGTGATACGAATGCCGCCCCAGTACTAACAGTATGCCATTTCGAAAGCTGAGTAGGAGCACTTTGTTAGCACAGTTCTGTCACGGAATTCGTTCCATCCGTTGTCATTGGCGTGCCAATCGCTGGCTGTTTGGGATATTGTAGTGCATGAGGCAGACTTGTTCCTTATCATCGTCAAGGAGATGGATTTTCACTCCCCCCTTTTTGAATTTTTTAAATTATTGTTTGGAATTTTTGCCGTTTCTGTATCTCTATGACCGCATTGTGGATTCAACTTATGTACGATCTTTTTGGTCTTCATCTTTTGTTACATGTAATATTATATATGTGATGCACGTTTGTTATGTAATGCTCCGATTTGTAAGCCTCAGATACTTTTATTCTTTGGTAAAGCAACTTATTCGTTTAATATATATTTATTAGACATGGATATAAACAATTAGAAAAATGTTATTAAAACGCTATTAAATATGTTGTTGCAATTATATATTTAAGGTTTGAAGATGTAGATGCAATAAATGTCCGATATTTTACGTGATCCAATCGACGTATCAAGTGAGGCTATGAAATATAAAAATCTTTTACTATTCTTCGACCCCTTTACATGTTACATGAATGATAAGTTCTGCAAGACAAGAAGCCTGAATTAGTGAGATATCTAGGAACATAAGTAATTTGTAAGTAACACATCTTTTCTCTTTGAATTTGCCTTTGCATAGAATAGAACGTATAGATATAATTGCCTGTTTTGTACCCATTTCGGTCCAATTCTATTATAGCCTTTGAGCAGAAGTAATATTGATTATACTTGATTTTTGCAATAGTTCCTTAATTAACAGATTTTATTAACCTAGAATCATCATTTGACGGATGTATCAATCTACTTTGTAGCTCCATCAGTTTCTTTTTCTGCTCGCTACTTTCCATTTTCAGTTCCGTATACTTATCCTTTATCACCATCATATATGTTGCGTAAAATTACAATAACTTTTTGTCCTCAAATTTTGCGGATATTTCAATTAAATTTCCTTTGATTAAATAAACGGAAATTAAAAAACAGTGGCACGTACCATTTCTTGGAAACGTTGTATCGTAATTTGCATCTGACTGTTTTGAAAGGCACGCACTTTACTTAACGTTTGAAATGATTCGGTTAGCGAAGTAAAGTAATATTCTACTTTCGAAATTGTTGGCTCTTGTAATTCTAAGGCAAATATATTCATCTGTCGACAGCGTGAACATTGTTTTTTGGCAAAATTCCAGAAAAACAAATATACTATAAGTAAAATAATAAACACCATAATATTAAATTTAACTCTGTTCATCGTTGCCTTGTTGGACACATCCATAACAATATACAGGGTGGGGCAGTAATAATTAGCACCTCAGATATCCACGAAACTATAAGTTTCATAGAAGTTTTTGCTAATATAAAATTGCATAGTACAAAGGGGCCATCCGTTGATGAAAATAGTTTTTTTGTAAGTGGAGTTATGTTGGACATATGAAGGTTACCTTCATTTTTTAAAATGAATTGGTATGTCCATTCTACCGTAATACGATAGAGCATTTTAAAGCAAGTTTAACGATCTGTAACATGAAGGCATTGAAGGTTACAAAAAGTAAAGAAAGGTGATAATACTCATGGTTTTGATAGTAAATGAAACGTATGTATTGTAAACAGTGGTGGAAGGCGTAATACTTACCGTTTACTTCACTGTGAATAAACACTTTTCGAAGGGCATTTCAATAGTTTGCAGCATAAGTTAAACATGATAAGATTAGTATTGAAAAATCGGTTCGAATACGTTTGGTTAGGCTGTTCTTTGTGTCGTTCATTTTATAAGTACTGAGCTGCGGATTCCTGAGGATAGCTCACAAAATTGTTGAACTATGGAAGATTATCATTGTGAATTTGAATCAAAAGGTAATTAAATTCCATTAGATTGTAAACAGATCTCAATGTTTCATTTTAGATAGTAAGATTAAATACTCTTTACAAAACTACAAGAATGGATACATACCTTTCTGTTATTATTACTTCATAAAGAATTATAATTGCAATTATATAATTCATTACGATAAAAAATATTTCTCAGAAAATTCTAAATATTAAATAAAAGAATCAAGTAAAACATTTTTAATAATTACGAATATGAAAAATACTTGAACATTCCAATAGAAAGATGTCTAAACAGGAGCTAGAGAAGTCAAACATTCAATTTCAATTCCAGAATTCATCTATAAGAGGTAAAATGTTTCGAAAGCTTTAATTACAGTCTTTAATGCAAGCAGTTGGGCAGTATTTCAATTTTTAAGAAAATTGATGAAAGTCAACCATTTTGAAGTGGTCAGAATCTTTGTCGTTTGAGCAATAAGTGAATAACAAATAACTGCATAAATTCCAGGCTTAAAAACTTATGGATTAAATCCTATGCAGACTCGTTTATGAGCGAGTTACTAAATAATAATCCACACTAAGTAATCATTTTAAAACTTAAACGATTACATCTCGCGAACTTTCAAAGATATCAGAAGCGTGAAAAGTATGTGGTTTATCAAAAACTCTTCTAAAAGAACGGACGAAGCCAATAGAAATCTTTGTCGAAGTAAGCAAGTTCTAAAGTTCTAAGCAACGCGATGGCCCTTATCTGCCTATGTTTCATAGCAAGTAAGTTCTGAATTTCTATGAAATCCGATGGAATTTCTCACTACTAACGTTTCAAAGTAAGTTCTCAAATCCTCAGTTCTACGTTTAAAACTATGTGTGTTCTATATATCTATGTAAAGTGATGGTTCCTATTAGTTGTGACGGAAACCTATATATAGTAAGTCAGGGAAGCTCGAAGGGGTTAATTATCTAAATGCTTTAAGGTGTAAAACGTACATTAATCTAAAGCGATCTATCGTTCCAATGTATCCGCTCACGTACAACTTTTCTTGGGCGCCAGCTGCTCAGAAAGTAGCAAAGGAATAGACTACACGACCCCGGGAACCCTGGGGCGGAACAACCCTTGAAACTTCGAAATGGTCCTCCTCTCGACTACGCCTAGCCAAGTACACATACTCAGGTCGCGAGATACTGAAGTCACGGCATGTTTATTTATGGTCTCGACGTGGGTTTAACTAAGAAGGGCTACAGGAAACTACGCAACACGCCGCAAATTACCGGGTATCATAACTCGCTTCACGATATAAGATACAATATACAATATGCGACACAAGAAATGGGACGCTTAAGCGAATAAGCTCTCACGTTCTCTTCTTCAGGTTCCTTGAATTCGCTGGTGGTCCTCGGGTCTCCTGCATCCTCCTCGGGGCTCCTTGGTGGAGTGGGCTGTAGGCTTCGGTATTGTTCGAGTCCATCGATCAGTGGATTTCGGCGATTTCCTCTTCTCGCCCCCTTGTGTGTCCCTGAGGGGATCCTCCTGATCATTTAAATTGCGTAGCGCCTCGCGCTCCCATGGCCAACCTGCAGGGCCGCTGAACTTTTGACTTCTCTTTAGGGGGTTAAGGATGGTTGAGGACCTTCTCACATCCCAGAGCATTATAAAGCACAAAAGCAGATAAGCATAATGCGATGCATAGAGCTTTACAACCTTCTAACTTACTTTGAACTGTTTATATGAAATACAATATTGAGGTGCATGAAGCATGACAAATTAAATGCTTCGGCACCTGGACATCTAGAAACGCTATCCCCGGGCAAGAAAGTATAGGGTTCACACTCAATTCATATGCAGAAGCAGATAAACATAACGCGATGCTATGAATATTACATCTTATCATGAAATATAGAAGTAAGATGCGCAGCCGCGTTTTACGAAGCATTAGAACTCTATTGCTTCTAAACCTTCAGATATAGAAACGATATTCCGTAGCAAGGAAGTGATCCATTTACATTCATTTGAAGTGTAGAGGAGATATACATAACGCGTTGCATTGAAATTACATCTTATCATGTGACTTAGAATTGATATGCGATATCGCGTTTTATAAAGAGTTAGAAATCTATTGCTTCGATGCGTAGACATCTAGAAACGCAATTTCCTAGTCAAGAAGAGTGGCATTTGCATTCTTTTGAAGTGTAGACGTGGTATACATAACACATAGCAATGAATATTATATCTTATCATGAAACATACATGAGATGCGATATCGCGTTCTAGGAAGCATTAGAACTCCATTGCTTCGAAACGTAGACATCAGAAAACGCTATTTCCTAGCAAGGAAGCGTGGCGTTTGCAATGTTTAGATGTGTAGTCGAGGTATACATAACACTTCCCAATGAATATTATAGCTTATCTTGAAACCCAGAAATGAGATGCGATATCGCGTTTTAAGAACCATTTGAACTCTATTTCATCGATCCGTAGACATCTGGAAACGCTATTTCCTTGCAAGGAAGTGTCGCATTTACATTCATTTGAATCGTAGACGAGGAATGGATGACACTTTGCAACGAATATTATATCTTATCATGAAACATAGATATGAGTTGCAATATCTCGTTTTAAGAAGCATTTGAACTCTATTGCTTCGATACGTAGACATTTGCAAACGCTCTTTCCTAGCGACGAGGTATCGCATTCACATTCATTTGAAGCGCAGACGAGGAATACATAACACTTCGCAAATCATATTATACCTTACCATAAAACATAGAAATGAGATGCGATATCGCGTTTTAAGAATCATAAGAACTCTATTGCTACGATACGTAGACATCTGCAAACGCTATTTCCTTGCAAGGAAGTGTCACATTTACATTCATTTGAAGTGTAGACGAGGAATACATAACACTTCGCAAATCATATTATACCTTATCATGAAACATAGAAATGAGATGCGATATCTCGTCTTAAGAAGCATTAGAACTCTATTGCTACGATAGGTAGACATCTGCAAACGCTATTTCCTTACAAGGAAGTGTCGCATTTACATTCATTTGAAGTGTACACGAGGAATACATAACACTTCGCAAATCATGTTATATCTTACCATGAAACATAGAAATGAGGTGCGATATCGCGTTTTAAGAATCATAAGAACTCTATTGCTACGATACGTAGACATCTGCAAACGCTTTTCCTTGCAAGGAAGTGTCGCATTTACATTCATTTGAAGTGTAGACGAGGAATACATGACACTTCGCAAATCATATTACACCTTACCATGAAACACAGAAATGAGATGCGATATCGCGTTTTAAGAAGCATTAGAAATCTATTGCTACGATACGTAGACAGCTGCAAACGCTATTTCCTTGCAAGGAAGTGTCGCATTTACATTCATTTGGAGTGTAGACGAGGAATACATAACACTTCGCAAGTCATATTATACCTTACCATGAAACATAGAAATGAGATGCGATTTCGCGTTTTAAGAAGCATTAGAACTCTATTGCTTCGATACCTAGACATCTGGAAACGCTATTTCCTAGCAAGGACGTGTGACCTTTACATTCTTCTGAAGTGTAGACGAGGTTTACATATCACTTCGCAGTGATAATTACATCTTATCATGAAACATAGAAATGAGATTCGAAGTCGCGTTTTAAGGAGGATTGGAACCTTATGACTTCGATACGTAGACATCTGGAAACGCTATTTCCTAGGAAGGGCGTGTGACATTTACATTCTTTTGTCGTGCAGACGAGGTATACATAACTCTTTGCAATGAATATTATATCTTATGACGAAACAGAAGTGGGATGCGACATCGCGATTTATGAAGTATTACAACTCTATTGCTTCGATACGTAGACATATGGAATCGATACTTCCTAGCAAGGGCGTGTGACATTTACATTATTTTGAAGTGTAGACGAGATATACATAACACTTCGCAATGAAAATTGTATTTTATCATGAAGCATAGAAATGAGATGCAAAATCGCGTTTTAAGAAGCATTACAATTCTACTTCTTCGATACGTAGACATATGAAAACGCTATTTCCTAGAAAGGACGTGTGACACTAACATTCGTTTGAGGTGTAGACGAGGTATACAAAACACTTCGCAATGAATATTATATCTCATCATGAAACATAGAAATGAAGTGCGTTATCGCGTTTTAAAAAGCAATAGAACTCCTTTGCTCCGATACGTTGATAGCTGGAACCGCTTTTCCCAGCAAGGATGTGTTGCATTTACAATCCTTTGATGTATAGACGAGGTATACATTACACTTCGCAATGAATATCATACCTTATCATGAACTATAGAACTGAGGTGCGATATCGCGTAGAAGGAAGCATTAGAACTCTATTGCTACGATACGTAGAAATCTGGGAACGCTATTTCCAAGCAAAGAAGTGTGGCATTTACATTCTTTTGAAGTGTAGACGAGGTACACATAACACTTGGCAATGACTATAATATCTTATCATGAAACATAGAAATCAGATGCGATATCACATTTTAAGGTGTTTTAGAAATCTATTGCTTCAATACGTTGATATCTGGAAAAGCTATTTCCCAGCAAGGAAGAGTGGCACTTACATTCTTTTGAAGGGTAGACGTGGCATACATAACACTTCGCAATGAATATTATATCTTATCATGAAACATAGATATGAGATGCAATATCTCGTTTTAAGAAGCACTTGAACTCTATTGCTTCGTTACGTAGACATCTGCAAACGCTATTTCCTTGCAAGGCACTGTCGCATTTACATTCATTTGAAGTGTAGACGAGGAATACATGACACTTCGCAAATCATTTTACATCTTTCCATGAAACATAGAAATGAGATGCGATATCGCGTTTTAAGTATCATAAGAACTCCATTGCTATGATACGTAGACATCTGCAAACGCTATTTCCTTGCAAGGAAGTGTCGCATTTACATTCATTTGAATCGTAGACAAGGAATGCATAACACTTCGCAATGAATATTATATCTTATCATGAAACATAGATATGAGATGCAATATCTCGTTTTAAGAAGCATTTGAACTCTATTGCTACGATACCTAGACATCTGCAGACGCTATTTCCTAGCAAGCAAGTGTCGCATTTACATTCATTTGAAGTGTAGACGAGGAATACATGACACTTCGCAAATCATATTATATCTTACCATGAAACATAGAAATGAGATGCGATATCGCGTTTTAAGAAGCATTATAAATCTATTGCTACGATATGTAGATATCTGCAAACGCTATTTCTTTGCAAGGAAGTGTCGCATTTACATTCATTTGAAGTGTAGACGAGGAATACATAACACTTCGCAAATCATATTATATCTTACCATAAAACATAGAAATGAGATGCGATATCGCGTTTTAAGAAGCATTTGAACTCTATTGCTACGATACCTAGACATCTGCAGACGCTATTTCCTAGCAAGGAAGTGTCGCATTAACATTCATTTGAAGTGTAGACGAGGAATACATGACACTTCGCAAATCATATTATATCTTACCATGAATCATAGAAATGAGATGCGATATCGCATTTTAAGAAGCATTAGAAATCTATTGCTACAATACGTAGATATCTGCAAACGCTATTTCTTTGCAAGGAAGTGTCGCATTTACATTCATTTGAAGTGTAGACGAGGAATACATGACACTTCGCAAATCATATTATATCTTACCATGAAACACAGATATGAGATGCAATATCTCGTTTTAAGAAGCATTTGAACTCTATTGCTTCGATACGTAGACATCTGCAAACGCTATTTCCTTGCAAGGAAGTGTCGCATTTACATTCATTTGAAGTGTAGACGAGGAATACATAACACTTCGCAAATCATATTATATCTTACCATGATACATAGAAACGAGATGCGATATCGCGTTTTAGGAAGCATTAGAACACTATTGCTACGATAGGTAGACATTTGCAAACGCTATTTCCTTGCAAGGAAGTGTCGTATTTACATTTATTTGAAGTGTAGGCAAGGAATACATAACACTTCTCAAATCATATTATATCTTACCATGAAACATAGAAATGAGATGCGATATCGCGTTTTAAGAATCATAAGAACTCTATTGTTACGATACGTAGACATCTGCAAACGCTATTTCCTTGCAAGGAAGTTTCGCATTTACGTTCATTTGAATCGTAGACGAGGAATGCATTACACTTCGCAATGAATATAATATCTTGTCATGAAACATAGTTATGAGATGCAATATCTCGTTTTTAGAAGCACTTGAACTCCATTGCTATGATACGTAGACATCTTCAAACGCTATTTCCTTGCAAGGAAGTGTCGCATTTACATTCATTTGAATCGTATACGAGGAATGCATAACACTTCGCAATGAATATTATATCTTATCATGAAACATTGATTTGAGATGCAATATCTCGTTTTAAGAAGCATTTGAACTCCATTGCTACGATACCTAGACATCTGCAGACGCTATTTCCTAGCAAGGAAGTGTCGCATTTACATTCATTTGAAGTGTAGACGAGGAATACATAACACTCCGCAAATCATCTTATATCTTACCATGAAACTTAGAAATGAGATGCGATATCGCGTTTTAAGAAGCTTTAGAACTCTATTGCTACGATAGGTAGACATCTGTAAACGCTATTTCCTTGCAAGGAAGTGTCGCATTTACATTCATTTGAATCGTAGACGAGGAATGCAAAACACTTCGAAAATCATATTATATCTTGCCATGAAACATAGAAATGTGATGCGATATCGCGTTTTAAGAATCATAAGAACTCTATCGCTACGATACCTAGACACCTGCAGACGCTATTTCCTTTCAAGGAAGTGTCGCATTTACATTCATTTGAAGTGTAGACGAGGAGTACATAACACTTCGCAAATCATATTATATCTTACCATGAAACATAGAAATGAGATGCGATATCGCGATTTAAGTATCATAAGAACTCCATTGCTACGATACGTAGACATCTGCAAACGCTATTTCCTTGCAAGGAAGTTTCGCATTTACGTTCACTTGAATCGTAGACGAGGAATGCATAACACTTCGCAATGAATATAATATCTTGTCATGAAACATAGTTATGAGATGCAATATCTCGTTTTTAGAAGCATTTGAACTCTATTGCTTCGATACGTAGACATCTGCAAACGCTATTTCTTTGCAAGGAAGTGTCGCATTTACATTCATTTGAATCGTATACGAGGAATGCATAACACTTCGCAATGAATATTATATCTTATCATGAAACATTGATATGAGATGCAATATCTCGTTTTAAGAAGCATTTGAACTCCATTGCTACGATACCTAGGCATCTGCAGACGCTATTTCCCAGCAAGGAAGTGTCGCATTTACATTCATTTGAAGTGTAGACGAGGAATACATAACACTTCGCAAATCATATTGTATCTTACCATGAAACATAGAAATGAGATGCGATATTGTGTTCTGAGAAGTATTAGAACTCTATCGCTACGATAGGTAGACATTTGCAAACGCTATTTCCTTGCAAGGAAGTGTCGTATTTACATTTATTTGAAGTGTAGGCGAGGAATACATAACACTTCTCAAATCATATTATATCTTACCATGAAACATAGAAATGAGATGCGATATCGCGTTTTAAGAATCATAAGAACTCTATTGTTACGATACGTAGACATCTGCAAACGCTATTTCCTTGCAAGGAAGTTTCGCATTTACGTTCATTTGAATCGTAGACGAGGAATGCATAACACTTCGCAATGAATATAATATCTTGTCATGAAACATAGTTATGAGATGCAATATCTCGTTTTTAGAAGCACTTGAACTCCATTGCTATGATACGTAGACATCTGCAAACGCTATTTCCTTGCAAGGAAGTGTCGCATTTACATTCATTTGAATCGTATACGAGGAATGCATAACACTTCGCAATGAATATTATATCTTATCATGAAACATTGATTTGAGATGCAATATCTCGTTTTAAGAAGCATTTGAACTCCATTGCTACGATACCTAGACATCTGCAGACGCTATTTCCTAGCAAGGAAGTGTCGCATTTACATTCATTTGAAGTGTAGACGAGGAATACATAACACTCCGCAAATCATCTTATATCTTACCATGAAACTTAGAAATGAGATGCGATATCGCGTTTTAAGAAGCTTTAGAACTCTATTGCTACGATAGGTAGACATCTGTAAACGCTATTTCCTTGCAAGGAAGTGTCGCATTTACATTCATTTGAATCGTAGACGAGGAATGCAAAACACTTCGCAAATCATATTATATCTTGCCATGAAACATAGAAATGTGATGCGATATCGCGTTTTAAGAATCATAAGAACTCTATCGCTACGATACCTAGACATCTGCAGACGCTATTTCCTTTCAAGGAAGTGTCGCATTTACATTCATTTGAAGTGTAGACGAGGAGTACATAGCACTTCGCAAATCATATTATATCTTACCATGAAACATAGAAATGAGATGCGATATCGCGATTTAAGTATCATAAGAACTCCATTGCTACGATACGGAGACATCTGCAAACGCTATTTCCTTGCAAGGAAGTTTCGCATTTACGTTCATTTGAATCGTAGACGAGGAATGCATAACACTTCGCAATGAATATAATATCTTGTCACGAAACATAGTTATGAGATGCAATATCTCGTTTTTAGAAGCATTTGAACTCTATTGCTTCGATACGTAGACATCTGCAAACGCTATTTCTTTGCAAGGAAGTATCGCATTTACATTCATTTGAAGTGTAGACGAGGAATACATAACACTTCTCAAATCATATTATATCTTACCATGAAACATAGAAATGAGATGCGATATCGCGTTTTAAGAATCATAAGAACTCTATTGTTACGATACGTAGACATCTGCAAACGCTATTTCCTTGCAAGGAAGTTTCGCATTTACGTTCATTTGAATCGTAGACGAGGAATGCATAACACTTCGCAATGAATATAATATCTTGTCATGAAACATAGTTATGAGATGCAATATCTCGTTTTTAGAAGCACTTGAACTCCATTGCTATGATACGTAGACATCTGCAAACGCTATTTCCTTGCAAGGAAGTGTCGCATTTACATTCATTTGAATCGTATACGAGGAATGCATAACACTTCGCAATGAATATTATATCTTATCATGAAACATTGATTTGAGATGCAATATCTCGTTTTAAGAAGCATTTGAACTCCATTGCTACGATACCTAGACATCTGCAGACGCCATTTCCTAGCAAGGAAGTGTCGCATTTACATTCATTTGAAGTGTAGACGAGGAATACATAACACTCCGCAAATCATCTTATATCTTACCATGAAACTTAGAAATGAGATGCGATATCGCGTTTTAAGAAGCTTTAGAACTCTATTGCTACGATAGGTAGACATCTGTAAACGCTATTTCCTTGCAAGGAAGTGTCGCATTTACATTCATTTGAATCGTAGACGAGGAATGCAAAACACTTCGCAAATCATATTATATCTTGCCATGAAACATAGAAATGTGATGCGATATCGCGTTTTAAGAATCATAAGAACGCTATCGCTACGATACCTAGACATCTGCAGACGCTATTTCCTTTCAAGGAAGTGTCGCATTTACATTCATTTGAAGTGTAGACGAGGAGTACATAGCACTTCGCAAATCATATTATATCTTACCATGAAACATAGAAATGAGATGCGATATCGCGATTTAAGTATCATAAGAACTCCATTGCTACGATACGTAGACATCTGCAAACGCTATTTCCTTGCAAGGAAATTTCGCATTTACGTTCATTTGAATCGTAGACGAGGAATGCATAACACTTCGCAATGAATATAATATCTTGTCATGAAACATAGTTATGAGATGCAATATCTCGTTTTTAGAAGCATTTGAACTCTATTGCTTCGATACGTAGACATCTGCAAACGCTATTTCTTTGCAAGGAAGTATCGCATTTACATTCATTTGAAGTGTAGACGAGGAATACATAACACTTCGCAAATCATATTATATCTTACCATGAAACATAGAAATGAGATGCGATATCGCGTTTTAAGAAGCATTAGAACTCTATCGATACGTTACCTAGACATCTGCAGACGCTATTTCCTAGCAAGGAAGTGTCGCATTTACATTCATTTGAAGTGTAGACGAGGAATACGTAGCACTTCGCAAATCATATTATATCTTGCCATGAAACATAGAAATGAGATGCGATATCGCGTTTTAAGAATCATAAGAACTCTATTGTTACGATACGTAGACATCTGCAAACGCTATTTCCTTGCAAGGAAGTTTCGCATTTACGTTCATTTGAATCGTAGACGAGGAATGCATAACACTTCGCAATGAATATAATATCTTGTCATGAAACATAGTTATGAGATGCAATATCTCGTTTTTAGAAGCATTTGAACTCTATTGCTTCGATACGTAGACATCTGCAAACGCTATTTCTTTGCAAGGAAGTGTCGCATTTACATTCATTTGAAGTGTATACGAGGAATACATAACACTTCGCAAATCATATTATATCTTACCATGATACATAGAAATGAGATACGATATCGCGTTTTAAGAAGCATTAGAACTCTATCGCTACGATACCTAGACATCTGCAGACGCTATTACCTAGCAAGGCAGTGTCGCATTTACATTCATTTGAAGTGTAGACGAGGAATACATGACACTTCGCAAATCATATTATATCTTACCATGAAACATAGAAATGAGATGCGATATCCCGTTTTAAGAAGCATTAGAACTCCATTGCTACGATAGGTAGATATCTGCAAACGCTATTACCTTGCAAGGAATTGTCGCGTTTACATTCATTTGAATCGTAGACGGGGAATGCATAACACTTCGCAAATCATATTATATCTTGCCACGAAACATAGAAATGAGATGCGATATCGCGTTTTAAGAATCATAAGAACTCTATTGCTAAGATACGAAGACATCTGTAGACGCTATTTCCTTGCAAGGAAGTGTCGCATTTACATTCATTTGAATCGTAGACGAGGAATGCATAACACTTCGCAATGAATATTATATCTTACTATGAAACATAGAAATGAGATGCGATATCGCGTTTTAAGAAGCATTAGAACTCTATCGCTACGATACCTAGACATCTGCAGACGCTATTACCTAGCAAGGAAATGTCGCATTTACATTCATTTGAAGTGTAGACGAGGAATACATGACACTTCGCAAATCATATTATATCTTACCATGAAACATAGAAATGAGATGCGATATCGCGTTTTAAGAAGCTTTAGAACTCTATTGCTACGATAGGTAGACATCTGTAAACGCTATTTCCTTGCAAGGAAGTGTCGCATTTACATTCATTTGAATCGTAGACGAGGAATGCAAAACACTTCGCAAATCATATTATATCTTGCCATGAAACATAGAAATGTGATGCGATATCGCGTTTTAAGAATCATAAGAACACTATCGCTACGATACCTAGACATCTGCAGACGCTATTTCCTTTCAAGGAAGTGTCGCATTTACATTCATTTGAAGTGTAGACGAGGAGTACATAGCACTTCGCAAATCATATTATATCTTACCATGAAACATAGAAATGAGATGCGATATCGCGATTTAAGTATCATAAGAACTCCATTGCTACGATACGTAGACATCTGCAAACGCTATTTCCTTGCAAGGAAGTTTCGCATTTACGTTCATTTGAATCGTAGACGAGGAATGCATAACACTTCGCAATGAATATAATATCTTGTCATGAAACATAGTTATGAGATGCAATATCTCGTTTTTAGAAGCATTTGAACTCTATTGCTTCGATACGTAGACATCTGCAAACGCTATTTCTTTGCAAGGAAGTATCGCATTTACATTCATTTGAAGTGTAGACGAGGAATACATAACACTTCTCAAATCATATTATATCTTACCATGAAACATAGAAATGAGATGCGATATCGCGTTTTAAGAATCATAGGAACTCTATTGTTACGATACGTAGACATCTGCAAACGCTATTTCCTTGCAAGGAAGTTTCGCATTTACGTTCATTTGAATCGTAGACGAGGAATGCATAACACTTCGCAATGAATATAATATCTTGTCATGAAACATAGTTATGAGATGCAATATCTCGTTTTTAGAAGCACTTGAACTCCATTGCTATGATACGTAGACATCTGCAAACGCTATTTCCTTGCAAGGAAGTGTCGCATTTACATTCATTTGAATCGTATACGAGGAATGCATAACACTTCGCAATGAATATTATATCTTATCATGAAACATTGATTTGAGATGCAATATCTCGTTTTAAGAAGCATTTGAACTCCATTGCTACGATACCTAGACATCTGCAGACGCTATTTCCTAGCAAGGAAGTGTCGCATTTACATTCATTTGAAGTGTAGACGAGGAATACATAACACTCCGCAAATCATCTTATATCTTACCATGAAACTTAGAAATGAGATGCGATATCGCGTTTTAAGAAGCTTTAGAACTCTATTGCTACGATAGGTAGACATCTGTAAACGCTATTTCCTTGCAAGGAAGTGTCGCATTTACATTCATTTGAATCGTAGACGAGGAATGCAAAACACTTCGCAAATCATATTATATCTTGCCATGAAACATAGAAATGTGATGCGATATCGCGTTTTAAGAATCATAAGAACTCTATCGTTACGATACCTAGACATCTGCAGACGCTATTTCCTTTCAAGGAAGTGTCGCATTTACATTCATTTGAAGTGTAGACGAGGAGTACATAGCACTTCGCAAATCATATTATATCTTACCATGAAACATAGAAATGAGATGCGATATCGCGATTTAAGTATCATAAGAACTCCATTGCTACGATACGTAGACATCTGCAAACGCTATTTCCTTGCAAGGAAATTTCGCATTTACGTTCATTTGAATCGTAGACGAGGAATGCATAACACTTCGCAATGAATATAATATCTTGTCATGAAACATAGTTATGAGATGCAATATCTCGTTTTTAGAAGCATTTGAACTCTATTGCTTCGATACGTAGACATCTGCAAACGCTATTTCTTTGCAAGGAAGTATCGCATTTACATTCATTTGAAGTGTAGACGAGGAATACATAACACTTCGCAAATCATATTATATCTTACCATGAAACATAGAAATGAGATGCGATATCGCGTTTTAAGAAGCATTAGAACTCTATCGCTACGATACCTAGACATCTGCAGACGCTATTACCTAGCAAGGAAATGTCGCATTTACATTCATTTGAAGTGTAGACGAGGAATACATGACACTTCGCAAATCATATTATATCTCACCATGAAACATAGAAATGAGATGCGATATCGCGTTTTAAGAAGCATTAGAACTCTATCGCTACGATACCTAGACATCTGCAGACGCTATTACCTAGCAAGGAAGTGTCGCATTTACATTCATTTGAAGTGTAGACGAGGAATACATGACACTTCGCAAATCATATTATATCTTACCATGAAACATAGAAATGAGATGCGATATCGCGTTTCAAGAAGCATTAGAAATCTATTGCTAGGATACATAGAGATCCGCAAACGCTATTTCCTTGCTAGGAAGTGTCGCATTTACATTCATTTGAAGTGTAGACGAGGAATACGTGACACTTCGCAAATCATATTATATCTTACCATGAAACATAGAAATGAGATGCGATATCGCGTTTTAAGAAGCATTAGAACTCTATCGCTACGATACCTAGACATCTGCAGACGCTATTTCCTAGCAAGGAAGTGTCTCATTTACATTCATTTGAAGTGTAGACGACTAATACATGACACTTCGCAAATCATATTATATCTTACCATGAAACATAGAAATGAGATGCGATATCGCGTTTTAAGAAGCATTAGATATCTATTGCTACGATACGTAGACATCTGCAAACGCTATTTCTTTGCAAGGAAGTGTCGCATTTACATTCGTTTGAAGTGTATACGAGGAATACATAACACTTCGCAAATCATATTATATCTTACCATGAAACATAGAAATGAGATGCGATATCGCGTTTCAAGAAGCATTAAAAATCTATTGCTATGATACGTAGACATCTGCAAACACAATTTCTTTGCAAGGAAGAGTCGCATTTACATTCATTTGAATCGTAGACGAGGAATGCATAACACTTCGCAAATCATATTATATCTTGCCATGAAACATAGAAATGAGATGCGATATCTCGTTTTAAGAATCATAAGAACTCTATTGCTACGATACGTAGACATCTGCAAACGCTATTTCCTTGCAAGGAAGTGTCGCATTTACATTCATTTGAAGTGTAGACGAGGAATACATAACACTTCGCAAATCATATTATACCTTATCATGAAACATAGAAATGAGATGCGATATCTCGTCTTAAGAAGCATTAGAACTCTATTGCTACGATAGGTAGACATCTGCAAACGCTATTTCCTTACAAGGAAGTATCGCATTTACATTCATTTGAAGTGTAGACGAGGAATACATAACACTTCGCAAATCATGTTATATCTTACCATGAAACATAGAAATGAGGTGCGATATCCCGTTTTAAGAATCATAAGAACTCTATTGCTACGATACGTAGACATCTGCAAACGCTTTTCCTTGCAAGGAAGTGTCGCATTTACATTCATTTGAAGTGTAGACGAGGAATACATGACACTTCGCAAATCATATTACACCTTACCATGAAACACAGAAATGAGATGCGATATCGCGTTTTAAGAAGCATTAGAAATCTATTGCTACGATACGTAGACAGCTGCAAACGCTATTTCCTTGCAAGGAAGTGTCGCATTTACATTCATTTGGAGTGTAGACGAGGAATACATAACACTTCGCAAGTCATATTATACCTTACCATGAAACATAGAAATGAGATGCGATTTCGCGTTTTAAGAAGCATTAGAACTCTATTGCTTCGATACCTAGACATCTGGAAACGCTATTTCCTAGCAAGGACGTGTGACCTTCACATTCTTTGACGTGTAGACGAGGTATACATATCACTTCGCAGTGATAATTACATCTTATCATGAAACATAGAAATGAGATTCGATATCGCGTTTTGATAAGCAGTAGAACACTATTGCTTCGTTTCGTTGATATCTGGAAACGCATTTTCTAGCTAGGAAGTGTGGCATTTACATTCTTTTGAAGTGTAGACAAGACATACATAACACTTCGCGGTGAATATTATATCTCATCATGAAACATAGAAATGAAGTGCGTTATCGCGTTTTAAAAAGCAATAGAACTCCTTTGCTCCGATACGTTGATAGCTGGAACCGCTTTTCCCAGCAAGGATGTGTAGCATTTACAATCCTTTGATGTATAGACGAGGTATACATTACACTTCGCAATGAATATCATACCTTATCATGAACTATAGAACTGAGGTGAGATGTCGCGTAGAAGGAAGCATTAGAACTCTATTGCTACGATACGTAGACATCTGGAAACGCTATTTCCAAGCAAAGAAGTGTGGCATTTACATTCTTTTGAAGTGTAGGCGAGGTACACATAACACTTGGCAATGACTATAATATCTTATCATGAAGCATAGAAATCAGATGCGATATCACTTTTTAAGGTGTTTTAGAAATCTATTGCTTCAATACGTTGATATCTGGAAAAGCTATTTCCCAGCAAGGAAGAGTGGCACTTACATTCTCTTGAAGGGTAGACGTGGCATACATAACACTTCGCAATGAATATTATATCTTACCATGAAACATAGAAATGAGATGCGATATCGCGGTTTAAGTATCATAAGAACTCCATTGCTATGATACGTAGACATCTGCAAACGCTATTTCCTTGAAAGGAAGTGTCGCATTTACATTCATTTGAATCGTAGACGAGGAATGCATACCGCTTCGCAATGAATATTATATCTTATCATGAAACATAGATTTGAGATGCAATATCTCGATTTAAGAAGCATTTGAACTCTATTGCTACGATACCTAGACATCTGCAGACGCTATTTCCTAGCAAGGAAGTGTCGCATTTACATTCATTTGAAATGTAGACGAGGAATACATGACACTTCGCAAATCACATTATATCTTACAATGAAACATAGAAATGAGATGCGATATCGCGTTTTAAGAAGCATTAGAAATCTATTGCTACGATACGTAGACATCTGCAGAAGCTATGTCCTAGCAAGGAAGTGTCGCATTTACATTCATTTGAAGTGTAGACGAGGAATACATGACACTTCGCAAATCATATTATATCTTACCATGAAACATAGATATGAGATGCAATATCTCGTTCTAAGAAGCATTTGAACTCTATTGCTTCGATTCGTAGACATCTGCAAACGCTATTTCCTTGCAAGGAAGTGTCGCATTTACATTCATTTGAAGTGTAGACGAGGAATACATAACACCTCGCAAATCATATTATATCTTACCATGAAACATAGAAATGAGATGCGATATCGCGTTTTAGGAAGCATTAGAACACTATTGCTACGATAGGTAGACATTTGCAAACGCTATTTCCTTGCAAGGAAGTGTCGCATTTACATTCATTTGAAGTGTAGACGAGGAATACATGACACTTCGCAAATCATATTATATCTTACCAGGAAACATAGATATGAGATGCAATATCTCGTTTTAAGAAGCATTTGAACTCTATTGCTTCGATACGTAGACATCTGCAAACGCTATTTCCTTGCAAGGAAGTGTCGCATTTACGTTCATTTGAATCGTAGGCGGGGAATGCATAGCACTTCGCAATGAATATTATATCTTATCATGAAACATAGATATGAGATGCAATATCTCGTTTTCAGAAGCATTTGAACTCTATTGCTTCGATACGTAGACATCTGCAAACGCTATTTCCTTGCAAGGAAGTGTCGCATTTACGTTCATTGGAAGTGTAGACGAGGAATACATGACACTTCGCAAATCACATTATATCTTACAATGAAACACAGAAATGAGATGCGATATCGCGTTTTAAGAAGCATTAGAAATCTATTGCTACGATACGCAGACATCTGCAGAAGCTATGTCCTAGCAAGGAAGTATCGCATTTACATGACACTTCGCAAATCATATTATATCTTACCATGAAACATAGATATGAGATGCAATATCTCGTTTTAAGAAGCATTTGAACTCTATTGCTTCGTTACGTAGACATCTGCAAACGCTATTTCCTTGCAAGGCAGTGTCGCATTTACATTCATTTGAAGTGTAGACGAGGAATACATGACACTTCGCACCTCATATTATATCTTACCATGAAACATAGATATGAGATGCAATATCTCGTTTTAAGAAGCATTAAAAATCTATTGCTATGATACGTAGACATCTGCAAACACAATTTCTTTGCAAGGAAGAGTCGCATTTACATTCATTTGAATCGTAGACGAGGAATGCATACCGCTTCGCAGTGAATATTATATCTTATCATGAAACATAGATTTGAGATGCAATATCTCGATTTAAGAAGCATTTGAACTCTATTGCTACGATACCTAGACATCTGCAGACGCTATTTCCTAGCAAGGAAGTGTCGCATTTACATTCATTTGAAGTGTAGACGAGGAATACATGACACTTCGCAAATCACATTATATCTTACAATGAAACATAGAAATGAGATGCGATATCGCGTTTTAAGAAGCATTAGAAACCTATTGCTACGATACGTAGACATCTGCAGAAGCTATGTCCTAGCAAGGAAGTGTCGCATTTACATTCATTTGAAGTGTAGACGAGGAATACATGACACTTCGCAAATCATATTATATCTTACCATGAAACATAGATATGAGATGCAATATCTCGTTCTAAGAAGCATTTGAACTCTATTGCTTCGATTCGTAGACATCTGCAAACGCTATTTCCTTGCAAGGAAGTGTCGCATTTACATTCATTTGAAGTGTAGACGAGGAATACATAACACCTCGCAAATCATATTATATCTTACCATGAAACATAGAAATGAGATGCGATATCGCGTTTTAGGAAGCATTAGAACACTATTGCTACGATAGGTAGACATTTGCAAACGCTATTTCCTTGCAAGGAAGTGTCGCATTTACATTCATTTGAAGTGTAGACGAGGAATACATGACACTTCGCAAATCATATTATATCTTACCAGGAAACATAGATATGAGATGCAATATCTCGTTTTAAGAAGCATTTGAACTCTTTTGCTTCGATACGTAGACATCTGCAAACGCTATTTCCTTGCAAGGAAGTGTCGCATTTACGTTCATTTGAATCGTAGGCGGGGAATGCATAGCACTTCGCAATGAATATTATATCTTATCATGAAACATAGATATGAGATGCAATATCTCGTTTTCAGAAGCATTTGAACTCTATTGCTTCGATACGTAGACATCTGCAAACGCTATTTCCTTGCAAGGAAGTGTCGCATTTACATTCATTTGAAGTGTAGACGAGGAATACATAACACCTCGCAAATCATATTATATCTTACCATGAAACATAGAAATGAGATGCGATATCGCGTTTTAGGAAGCATTAGAACACTATTGCTACGATAGGTAGACATTTGCAAACGCTATTTCCTTGCAAGGAAGTGTCGCATTTACATTCATTTGAAGTGTAGACGAGGAATACATGACACTTCGCAAATCATATTATATCTTACCAGGAAACATAGATATGAGATGCAATATCTCGTTTTAAGAAGCATTTGAACTCTATTGCTTCGATACGTAGACATCTGCAAACGCTATTTCCTTGCAAGGAAGTGTCGCATTTACGTTCATTTGAATCGTAGGCGGGGAATGCATAGCACTTCGCAATGAATATTATATCTTATCATGAAACATAGATATGAGATGCAATATCTCGTTTTCAGAAGCATTTGAACTCTATTGCTTCGATACGTAGACATCTGCAAACGCTATTTCCTTGCAAGGAAGTGTCGCATTTACGTTCATTGGAAGTGTAGACGAGGAATACATGACACTTCGCAAATCACATTATATCTTACAATGAAACACAGAAATGAGATGCGATATCGCGTTTTAAGAAGCATTAGAAATCTATTGCTACGATACGCAGACATCTGCAGAAGCTATGTCCTAGCAAGGAAGTATCGCATTTACATGACACTTCGCAAATCATATTATATCTTACCATGAAACATAGATATGAGATGCAATATCTCGTTTTAAGAAGCATTTGAACTCTATTGCTTCGTTACGTAGACATCTGCAGACGCTATTTCCTAGCAAGGAAGTGTCGCATTTACATTCATTTGAAGTGTAGACGAGGAATACATGACACTTCGCAAATCACATTATATCTTACAATGAAACATAGAAATGAGATGCGATATCGCGTTTTAAGAAGCATTAGAAACCTATTGCTACGATACGTAGACATCTGCAGAAGCTATGTCCTAGCAAGGAAGTGTCGCATTTACATTCATTTGAAGTGTAGACGAGGAATACATGACACTTCGCAAATCATATTATATCTTACCATGAAACATAGATATGAGATGCAATATCTCGTTCTAAGAAGCATTTGAACTCTATTGCTTCGATTCGTAGACATCTGCAAACGCTATTTCCTTGCAAGGAAGTGTCGCATTTACATTCATTTGAAGTGTAGACGAGGAATACATAACACCTCGCAAATCATATTATATCTTACCATGAAACATAGAAATGAGATGCGATATCGCGTTTTAGGAAGCATTAGAACACTATTGCTACGATAGGTAGACATTTGCAAACGCTATTTCCTTGCAAGGAAGTGTCGCATTTACATTCATTTGAAGTGTAGACGAGGAATACATGACACTTCGCAAATCATATTATATCTTACCAGGAAACATGGATATGAGATGCAATATCTCGTTTTAAGAAGCATTTGAACTCTATTGCTTCGATACGTAGACATCTGCAAACGCTATTTCCTTGCAAGGAAGTGTCGCATTTACGTTCATTTGAATCGTAGGCGGGGAATGCATAGCACATCGCAATGAATATTATATCTTATCATGAAACATAGATATGAGATGCAATATCTCGTTTTCAGAAGCATTTGAACTCTATTGCTTCGATACGTAGACATCTGCAAACGCTATTTCCTTGCAAGGAAGTGTCGCATTTACGTTCATTGGAAGTGTAGACGAGGAATACATGACACTTCGCAAATCACATTATATCTTACAATGAAACACAGAAATGAGATGCGATATCGCGTTTTAAGAAGCATTAGAAATCTATTGCTACGATACGCAGACATCTGCAGAAGCTATGTCCTAGCAAGGAAGTGTCGCATTTACATTCATTTGAAGTGTAGACGAGGAATACATGACACTTCGCAAATCATGTTATATCTTACCATGAAACATGGATATGAGATGCAATATCTCGTTTTAAGAAGCATTTGAACTCTATTGCTTCGTTACGTAGACATCTGCAAACGCTATTTCCTTGCAAGGCAGTGTCGCATTTACATTCATTTGAAGTGTAGACGAGGAATACATGACACTTCGCAAATCATATTATATCTTACCAGGAAACATAGATATGAGATGCAATATCTCGTTTTAAGAAGCATTTGAACTCTATTGCTTCGATACGTAGAAATCTGCAAACGCTATTTCCTTGCAAGGAAGTGTCGCATTTACATTCATTTGAAGTGTAGACGAGGAATACATGACACTTCGCAAATCATATTATATCTTACCAGGAAACATAGATATGAGATGCAATATCTCGTTTTAAGAAGCATTTGAACTCTATTGCTTCGATACGTAGACATCTGCAAACGCTATTTCCTTGCAAGGAAGTGTCGCATTTACGTTCATTTGAATCGTAGGCGGGGAATGCATAGCACTTCGCAATGAATATTATATCTTATCATGAAACATAGATATGAGATGCAATATCTCGTTTTCAGAAGCATTTGAACTCTATTGCTTCGATACGTAGACATCTGCAAACGCTATTTCCTTGCAAGGAAGTGTCGCATTTACGTTCATTGGAAGTGTAGACGAGGAATACATGACACTTCGCAAATCACATTATATCTTACAATGAAACACAGAAATGAGATGCGATATCGCGTTTTAAGAAGCATTAGAAATCTATTGCTACGATACGCAGACATCTGCAGAAGCTATGTCCTAGCAAGGAAGTGTCGCATTTACATTCATTTGAAGTGTAGACGAGGAATACATGACACTTCGCAAATCATATTATATCTTACCATGAAACATAGATATGAGATGCAATATCTCGTTTTAAGAAGCATTTGAACTCTATTGCTTCGTTACGTAGACATCTGCAAACGCTATTTCCTTGCAAGGCAGTGTCGCATTTACATTCATTTGAAGTGTAGACGAGGAATACATGACACTTCGCAAATCATATTATATCTTACCATGAAACATAGAAATGAGATGCGATATCGCGTTTTAAGAAGCATTAGAAATCTATTGCTACGATACGTAGACATCTGCAAACGCTATTTCTTTGCAAGGAAGTGTCGCATTTACATTAATTCGAAGTGTAGATGAGGAATACATAACACTTCGCCAATCATATTATATCTTACCATGAAACATAGATATGAGATGCAATATCTCGTTTTCAGAAGCATTTGAACTCTATTGCTTCGATACGTAGACATCTGCAAACGCTATTTCCTTGCAAGGAAGTGTCGCATTTACATTCATTTGAAGTGTAGACGAGGAATACATAACACCTCGCAAATCATATTATATCTTACCATGAAACATAGAAATGAGATGCGATTACGCGTTTTAGGAAGCATTAGAACACTATTGCTACGATAGGTAGACATTTGCAAACGCTATTACCTTGCAAGGAAGTGTCGCATTTACATTCATTTGAAGTGTAGACGAGGAATACATAACACTTCGCAAATCATCTTATATCTTACCATGAAACTTAGAAATGAGATGCGATATCGCGTTTTAAGAAGCTTTAGAACTCTATTGCTACGATAGGTAGACATCTGTAAACGCTATTTCCTTGCAAGGAAGTGTCGCATTTACATTCATTTGAATCGTAGACGAGGAATACATAACACTTCGCAAATCATATTATATCTTACCATAAAACATAGAAATGAGTTGCGATATCGCGATTTAAGAAGCATTTGAACTCTATTGCTACTATACCTAGACCTCTGCAGACGCTATTTCCTAGCAAGGAAGTGTCGCATTTACATTCATTTGAAGTGTAGACGAGGAATACATGACACTTCGCAAATCATATTACATCTTTCCTTGAAACATAGAAATGAGATGCGATATCGCGTTTTAAGTATCATAAGAACTCCATTGCTATGATACGTAGACATCTGCAAACGCTATTTCCTTGCAAGGAAGTGTCGCATTTACATTCATTTGAATCGTAGACGAGGAATGCATAACACTTCGCAATGAATATTATATCTTATCATGAAACATAGATATGAGATGCAATATCTCGTTTTAAGAAGCATTTGAACTCTATTGCTACGATACCTAGACATCTGCAGACGCTATTTCCTAGCAAGCAAGTGTCGCATTTACATTCATTTGAAGTGTAGACGAGGAATACATGACACTTCGCAAATCATATTATATCTTACCATGAAACATAGAAATGAGATGCGATATCGCGTTTTAAGAAGCATTATAAATCTATTGCTACGATATGTAGATATCTGCAAACGCTATTTCTTTGCAAGGAAGTGTCGCATTTACATTCATTTGAAGTGTAGACGAGGAATACATAACACTTCGCAAATCATATTATATCTTGCCATAAAACATAGAAATGAGATGCGATATCGCGTTTTAAGAAGCATTAGAAATCTATTGCTACGATACGTAGACATCTGCAGACGCTATGTCCTAGCAAGGAAGTGTCGCATTTACATTTATTTGAAGTGTAGACGAGGAATACATGACACTTCGCAAATCATATTATATCTTGCCACGAAACATAGAAATGAGATGCGATATCGCATTTTAAGAATCATAAGAACTCTATTGCTACGATACGAAGACATCCGCAAACGCTATTGCCTTGCAAGGAAGTGTCGCATTTACATTCATTTGAATCGTAGACGAGGAATGCATAACACTTCGCAATGAATATTATATCTTATCATGAAACATAGATACGAGATGCAATATCTCGTTTTAAGAAGCATTTGAACTCTATTGCGTCGATACGTAGACATCTGCAGACGCTATTTCCTTGCAAGGAAGTGTCGCATTTACATTCATTTGAAGTGTATACGAGGAATACATAACACTTCGCAAATCATATTATATCTTACTATGAAACATAGAAATGAGATGCGATATCGCGTTTTAAGAAGCATTAGAACTCTATCGCTACGATACCTAGACATCTGCAGACGCTATTACCTAGCAAGGAAGTGTCGCATTTACATTCATTTGAAGTGTAGACGAGGAATACATGACACTTCGCAAATCATATTATATCTTACCATGAAACATAGAAATGAGATGCGATATCGCGTTCTAGGAAGCATTAGAACTCTATCGCTACGATACCTAGACATCTGCAGACGCTATTACCTAGCAAGGAAGTGTCTCATTTACATCCATTTGAAGTGTAGACGAGGAATACATGACACTTCGCAAATCATATTATATCTTACCATGAAACATAGAAATGAGATGCGATATCGCGTTTTATGAAGCATTAGAACTCTATTGCTACGATAGGTAGACATCTGCAAACGCTATTACCTTGCAAGGAATTGTCGCATTTACATTCATTTGAATCGTAGACGGGAAATGCATAACACTTCGCAAATCATATTATATCTTGCCACGAAACATAGAAATGAGATGCGATATCGCGTTTTAAGAATCATAAGAACTCTATTGCTAAGATACGAAGACATCTGTAGACGCTATTTCCTTGCAAGGAAGTGTCGCATTTACATTCATTTGAATCGTAGACGAGGAATGCATAACACTTCGCAATGAATATTATATCTTATCATGAAACATAGATACGAGATGCAATATCTCGTTTTAAGAAGCATTTGAACTCTATTGCTCCGATACGTAGACATCTGCAGACGCTATTTCCTTGCAAGGAAGTGTCACATTTACATTCATTTGAAGTGTAGACGAGGAATACATAACACTTCGCAAATCATATTATATCTTACTACGAAACATAGAAATGAGATGCGCTATCGCGTTTTAAGAAGCATTAGAGCTCTATCGGTACGATACCTAGACATCTGCAGACGCTATTACCTAGCAAGGAAGTGTCGCATTTACATTCATTTGAAGTGTAGACGAGGAATACATGACACTTCGCAAATCATATTATATCTTACCATGAAACATAGAAATGAGATGCGATATCGCGTTTTAAGAAGCATTAGAACTCTATCGCTACGATACCTAGACATCTGCAGACGCTATTACCTAGCAAGGAAGTGTCGCATTTACATTCATTTGAAGTGTAGACGAGGAATACATGACACTTCGCAAATCATATTATATCTTACCATGAAACATAGAAATGAGATGCGATATCGCGTTTCAAGAAGCATTAGAAATCTATTGCTAGGATACATAGAGATCCGCAAACGCTATTTCCTTGCTAGGAAGTGTCGCATTTACATTCATTTGAAGTGTAGACGAGGAAAACGTGACACTTCGCAAATCATATTATATCTTACCATGAAACATAGAAATGAGATGCGATATCGCGTTTTAAGAAGCATTAGAACTCTATCGCTACGATACCTAGACATCTGCAGACGCTATTTCCTAGCAAGGAAGTGTCTCATTTACATTCGTTTGAAGTGTAGACGAGGAATACATGACACTTCGCAAATCATATTATATCTTACCATGAAACATAGAAATGAGATGCGATATCGCGTTTTAAGAAGCATTAGATATCTATTGCTACGATACGTAGACATCTGCAAACGCTATTTCTTTGCAAGGAAGTGTCGCATTTACATTCATTTGAAGTGTATACGAGGAATACATAACACTTCGCAAATCATATTATATCTTACCATGAAACATAGAAATGAGATGCGATATCGCGTTTCAAGAAGCATTAAAAATCTATTGCTACGATACGTAGACATCTGCAAACGCAATTTCTTTGCAAGGAAGAGTCGCATTTACATTCATTTGAATCGTAGACGAGGAATGCATAACACTTCGGAATGAATATTATATCTTATCATGAAACATAGATATGAGATGCAATATCTCGTTTTAAGAAGCATTTGAACTCTATTGCTTCAATACGTTGACATCTGCAGACGCTATTTCCTTGCAAGGAAGTGTCGCATTTACATTCATTTGAAGTGTAGACGAGGAATACATGACACTTCGCAATTCATATTATATCTTACCATGAAACATAGAAATGTGATGCGATATTGCGTTTTGAGAAGCATTAGAACTCTATCGCTACGAGTCCTAGACATCTGCAGGCGCTATTTCCTTTCAAGGAAGTGTCGCATTAACATTCATTTGAAGTGTAGACGAGGAGTACATAACACTACGCAAATCATATTATATCTTACCATGAAACATAGAATTGAGATGCGATATCGCGTTTTAAGAATCATAAGAACTCTATTGTTACGATACGTAGACATCTGCAAACGCTGTTTCCTTGGAAGGAAGTGTCGCATTTACGTTCATTTGAATCGTAGACGTGGAATGCATAACACTTCGCAATGAATAATATATCTTATCATGAAACATAGATATGTGATTCTATATCTCGTTTTAAGAAGCATTTGAACTCTATTGCTTCGATACGTAGACATCTGCAAACGCTATTTCCTTACAAGGAAGTGTCACATTTACATTCATTTGAAGAGTAGACGAGGAATACATAACACTTCGCAAATCATATTACATCTTACCATGAAACGTAGAAATGAGATGCGATATCGCGTTTTAAGAAGCATTAGAACTCTATTGCTACGATACGTAGACATCTGCAGACGCTATTTCCTAACAAGGAAGTGTCGCATTTACATTCATTTGAAGTGTAGACGAGGAATACGTGACACTTCGCAAATCATTATATCTTACCATGAAACATTGAAATGAGATGCGATATCGCGTTTTAAGAATCATATGAACTCTATTGCTACGATACGTAGACATCTGCAAACGCTATTTCCTTGCAAGGATGTGTCGCATTTACATTCATTTGTATCGTAGACGAGGAAAGCACAACAAATCGCAACGAATATTATATCTTATCATGAAACATAGATATGAGATGCAATATCTCGTTTTAAGAAGCATTTGAACTCTATTGCTTCGATACGTAGACATCTGCAAAGGCTATTTCCTTGCAGGGAAGTGACACATTTACATTCATTTGAATCGTAGACGAGGAATGCATAACACTTCGCAATGAATAATATATCTTATCATGAAACATAGATATGTGATGCAATATCTCGTTTTAAGAAGCATTTGAACTCTATTGCTTCGATACGTAGACATCTGCAAACGCCATTTCCTTGCTAGGAAGTGTCGCATTTACATTCATTTGAAGTGTAGACGAGGAATACATAACACTTCGCAAATCATATTATACCTTACCATGAAACATAGAAATGAGATGCGATATCGCGTTTTAAGAATCATAAGAACTCTATTGCTACGATACGTAGACATCTGCAAACGCTATTTCCTTGCAAGGAAGTGTCGCATTTACATTCATTTGTATCGTAGACGAGGAAAGCATAACAAATCGCAACGAATATTATATCTTATCATGAAACATAGATATGAGATGCAATATCTCGTTTTAAGAAGCATTTGAACTCTATTGCTTCGATACGTAGACATCAGCAAACGCTATTTCCTTGCAGGGAAGTGACACATATACATTCATTTGAATCGTAGACGAGGAATGCATAACACTTCGCAAATCATGTTATATCTTACCATGAAACATTGAAATGAGATGCGATATCGCGTTTTAAGAATCATATGAACTCTATTGCTACGATACGTAGACATCTGCAAACGCTATTTCCTTGCAAGGAAGTGTTGCATTTACCTTCATTTGAAACGTAGACGAGGAATACATGACACTTCGCAAATTACATTATATCTTACCATGAAACATAGAAATGAGATGCGATATCGCGTTTTAAGAAGCACTAGAAATCTATTGCTACGATACGTAGACATCTGCAAACGCCATTTCCTTGCAAGGAAGTGTCGCACTTACATTCATTTGAAGTGTAGACGAGGAATACATAACACTTCGCATATCATATTATACCTTACCATGAAACATAGAAATGAGATGCGATATCGCGTTTTAAGAATCATAAGATCTCTATTGCTACGATACGTAGACATCTGCAAACGCTATTTCCTTGCAAGGAAGTGTCGCATTTACATTCATTTGTATCGTAGACGAGGAATGTATAACACTTCGCAATGAATAATATATCTTATCATGAAACATAGATATGTGATGCAATATCTCGTTTTAAGAAGCATTTGAACTCTATTGCTACGATACCTAGACATCTGCAGACGCTATTTCCTAGCAAGGAAGTGTCGCATTTACATTCATTTGAAGTGTAGACGAGGAATACATAACACTTCGCAAATCATATTATATCTTACCATGATACATAGAAATGAGATACGATATCGCGTTTTAAGAAGCATTAGAACTCTATCGCTACGATACCTAGACATCTGCAGACGCTATTACCTAGCAAGGAAGTGTCGCATTTACATTCATTTGAAGTGTAGACGAGGAATACATGACACTTCGCAAATCATATTATATCTTACCATGAAACATAGAAATGAGATGCGATATCCCGTTTTAAGAAGCATTAGAACTCCATTGCTACGATAGGTAGATATCTGCAAACGCTATTACCTTGCAAGGAATTGTCGCGTTTACATTCATTTGAATCGTAGACGGGGAATGCATAACACTTCGCAAATCATATTATATCTTGCCACGAAACATAGAAATGAGATGCGATATCGCGTTTTAAGAATCATAAGAACTCTATTGCTAAGATACGAAGACATCTGTAGACGCTATTTCCTTGCAAGGAAGTGTCGCATTTACATTCATTTGAATCGTAGACGAGGAATGCATAACACTTCGCAATGAATATTATATCTTACTATGAAACATAGAAATGAGATGCGATATCGCGTTTTAAGAAGCATTAGAACTCTATCGCTACGATACCTAGACATCTGCAGACGCTATTACCTAGCAAGGAAATGTCGCATTTACATTCATTTGAAGTGTAGACGAGGAATACATGACACTTCGCAAATCATATTATATCTTACCATGAAACATAGAAATGAGATGCGATATCGCGTTTTAAGAAGCTTTAGAACTCTATTGCTACGATAGGTAGACATCTGTAAACGCTATTTCCTTGCAAGGAAGTGTCGCATTTACATTCATTTGAATCGTAGACGAGGAATGCAAAACACTTCGCAAATCATATTATATCTTGCCATGAAACATAGAAATGTGATGCGATATCGCGTTTTAAGAATCATAAGAACACTATCGCTACGATACCTAGACATCTGCAGACGCTATTTCCTTTCAAGGAAGTGTCGCATTTACATTCATTTGAAGTGTAGACGAGGAGTACATAGCACTTCGCAAATCATATTATATCTTACCATGAAACATAGAAATGAGATGCGATATCGCGATTTAAGTATCATAAGAACTCCATTGCTACGATACGTAGACATCTGCAAACGCTATTTCCTTGCAAGGAAGTTTCGCATTTACGTTCATTTGAATCGTAGACGAGGAATGCATAACACTTCGCAATGAATATAATATCTTGTCATGAAACATAGTTATGAGATGCAATATCTCGTTTTTAGAAGCATTTGAACTCTATTGCTTCGATACGTAGACATCTGCAAACGCTATTTCTTTGCAAGGAAGTATCGCATTTACATTCATTTGAAGTGTAGACGAGGAATACATAACACTTCTCAAATCATATTATATCTTACCATGAAACATAGAAATGAGATGCGATATCGCGTTTTAAGAATCATAGGAACTCTATTGTTACGATACGTAGACATCTGCAAACGCTATTTCCTTGCAAGGAAGTTTCGCATTTACGTTCATTTGAATCGTAGACGAGGAATGCATAACACTTCGCAATGAATATAATATCTTGTCATGAAACATAGTTATGAGATGCAATATCTCGTTTTTAGAAGCACTTGAACTCCATTGCTATGATACGTAGACATCTGCAAACGCTATTTCCTTGCAAGGAAGTGTCGCATTTACATTCATTTGAATCGTATACGAGGAATGCATAACACTTCGCAATGAATATTATATCTTATCATGAAACATTGATTTGAGATGCAATATCTCGTTTTAAGAAGCATTTGAACTCCATTGCTACGATACCTAGACATCTGCAGACGCTATTTCCTAGCAAGGAAGTGTCGCATTTACATTCATTTGAAGTGTAGACGAGGAATACATAACACTCCGCAAATCATCTTATATCTTACCATGAAACTTAGAAATGAGATGCGATATCGCGTTTTAAGAAGCTTTAGAACTCTATTGCTACGATAGGTAGACATCTGTAAACGCTATTTCCTTGCAAGGAAGTGTCGCATTTACATTCATTTGAATCGTAGACGAGGAATACATAACACCTCGCAAATCATATTATATCTTACCATGAAACATAGAAATGAGATGCGATATCGCGTTTTAGGAAGCATTAGAACACTATTGCTACGATAGGTAGACATTTGCAAACGCTATTTCCTTGCAAGGAAGTGTCGCATTTACATTCATTTGAAGTGTAGACGAGGAATACATGACACTTCGCAAATCATATTATATCTTACCAGGAAACATAGATATGAGATGCAATATCTCGTTTTAAGAAGCATTTGAACTCTTTTGCTTCGATACGTAGACATCTGCAAACGCTATTTCCTTGCAAGGAAGTGTCGCATTTACGTTCATTTGAATCGTAGGCGGGGAATGCATAGCACTTCGCAATGAATATTATATCTTATCATGAAACATAGATATGAGATGCAATATCTCGTTTTCAGAAGCATTTGAACTCTATTGCTTCGATACGTAGACATCTGCAAACGCTATTTCCTTGCAAGGAAGTGTCGCATTTACATTCATTTGAAGTGTAGACGAGGAATACATAACACCTCGCAAATCATATTATATCTTACCATGAAACATAGAAATGAGATGCGATATCGCGTTTTAGGAAGCATTAGAACACTATTGCTACGATAGGTAGACATTTGCAAACGCTATTTCCTTGCAAGGAAGTGTCGCATTTACATTCATTTGAAGTGTAGACGAGGAATACATGACACTTCGCAAATCATATTATATCTTACCAGGAAACATAGATATGAGATGCAATATCTCGTTTTAAGAAGCATTTGAACTCTATTGCTTCGATACGTAGACATCTGCAAACGCTATTTCCTTGCAAGGAAGTGTCGCATTTACGTTCATTTGAATCGTAGGCGGGGAATGCATAGCACTTCGCAATGAATATTATATCTTATCATGAAACATAGATATGAGATGCAATATCTCGTTTTCAGAAGCATTTGAACTCTATTGCTTCGATACGTAGACATCTGCAAACGCTATTTCCTTGCAAGGAAGTGTCGCATTTACGTTCATTGGAAGTGTAGACGAGGAATACATGACACTTCGCAAATCACATTATATCTTACAATGAAACACAGAAATGAGATGCGATATCGCGTTTTAAGAAGCATTAGAAATCTATTGCTACGATACGCAGACATCTGCAGAAGCTATGTCCTAGCAAGGAAGTATCGCATTTACATGACACTTCGCAAATCATATTATATCTTACCATGAAACATAGATATGAGATGCAATATCTCGTTTTAAGAAGCATTTGAACTCTATTGCTTCGTTACGTAGACATCTGCAAACGCTATTTCCTTGCAAGGCAGTGTCGCATTTACATTCATTTGAAGTGTAGACGAGGAATACATGACACTTCGCAAATCATATTATATCTTACCATGAAACATAGATATGAGATGCAATATCTCGTTTTAAGAAGCATTAAAAATCTATTGCTATGATACGTAGACATCTGCAAACACAATTTCTTTGCAAGGAAGAGTCGCATTTACATTCATTTGAATCGTAGACGAGGAATGCATACCGCTTCGCAGTGAATATTATATCTTATCATGAAACATAGATTTGAGATGCAATATCTCGATTTAAGAAGCATTTGAACTCTATTGCTACGATACCTAGACATCTGCAGACGCTATTTCCTAGCAAGGAAGTGTCGCATTTACATTCATTTGAAGTGTAGACGAGGAATACATGACACTTCGCAAATCACATTATATCTTACAATGAAACATAGAAATGAGATGCGATATCGCGTTTTAAGAAGCATTAGAAACCTATTGCTACGATACGTAGACATCTGCAGAAGCTATGTCCTAGCAAGGAAGTGTCGCATTTACATTCATTTGAAGTGTAGACGAGGAATACATGACACTTCGCAAATCATATTATATCTTACCATGAAACATAGATATGAGATGCAATATCTCGTTCTAAGAAGCATTTGAACTCTATTGCTTCGATTCGTAGACATCTGCAAACGCTATTTCCTTGCAAGGAAGTGTCGCATTTACATTCATTTGAAGTGTAGACGAGGAATACATAACACCTCGCAAATCATATTATATCTTACCATGAAACATAGAAATGAGATGCGATATCGCGTTTTAGGAAGCATTAGAACACTATTGCTACGATAGGTAGACATTTGCAAACGCTATTTCCTTGCAAGGAAGTGTCGCATTTACATTCATTTGAAGTGTAGACGAGGAATACATGACACTTCGCAAATCATATTATATCTTACCAGGAAACATGGATATGAGATGCAATATCTCGTTTTAAGAAGCATTTGAACTCTATTGCTTCGATACGTAGACATCTGCAAACGCTATTTCCTTGCAAGGAAGTGTCGCATTTACGTTCATTTGAATCGTAGGCGGGGAATGCATAGCACTTCGCAATGAATATTATATCTTATCATGAAACATAGATATGAGATGCAATATCTCGTTTTCAGAAGCATTTGAACTCTATTGCTTCGATACGTAGACATCTGCAAACGCTATTTCCTTGCAAGGAAGTGTCGCATTTACGTTCATTGGAAGTGTAGACGAGGAATACATGACACTTCGCAAATCACATTATATCTTACAATGAAACACAGAAATGAGATGCGATAACGCGTTTTAAGAAGCATTAGAAATCTATTGCTACGATACGCAGACATCTGCAGAAGCTATGTCCTAGCAAGGAAGTGTCGCATTTACATTCATTTGAAGTGTAGACGAGGAATACATGACACTTCGCAAATCATGTTATATCTTACCATGAAACATGGATATGAGATGCAATATCTCGTTTTAAGAAGCATTTGAACTCTATTGCTTCGTTACGTAGACATCTGCAAACGCTATTTCCTTGCAAGGCAGTGTCGCATTTACATTCATTTGAAGTGTAGACGAGGAATACATGACACTTCGCAAATCATATTATATCTTACCAGGAAACATAGATATGAGATGCAATATCTCGTTTTAAGAAGCATTTGAACTCTATTGCTTCGATACGTAGAAATCTGCAAACGCTATTTCCTTGCAAGGAAGTGTCGCATTTACATTCATTTGAAGTGTAGACGAGGAATACATGACACTTCGCAAATCATATTATATCTTACCAGGAAACATAGATATGAGATGCAATATCTCGTTTTAAGAAGCATTTGAACTCTATTGCTTCGATACGTAGACATCTGCAAACGCTATTTCCTTGCAAGGAAGTGTCGCATTTACGTTCATTTGAATCGTAGGCGGGGAATGCATAGCACTTCGCAATGAATATTATATCTTATCATGAAACATAGATATGAGATGCAATATCTCGTTTTCAGAAGCATTTGAACTCTATTGCTTCGATACGTAGACATCTGCAAACGCTATTTCCTTGCAAGGAAGTGTCGCATTTACGTTCATTGGAAGTGTAGACGAGGAATACATGACACTTCGCAAATCACATTATATCTTACAATGAAACACAGAAATGAGATGCGATATCGCGTTTTAAGAAGCATTAGAAATCTATTGCTACGATACGCAGACATCTGCAGAAGCTATGTCCTAGCAAGGAAGTGTCGCATTTACATTCATTTGAAGTGTAGACGAGGAATACATGACACTTCGCAAATCATATTATATCTTACCATGAAACATAGATATGAGATGCAATATCTCGTTTTAAGAAGCATTTGAACTCTATTGCTTCGTTACGTAGACATCTGCAAACGCTATTTCCTTGCAAGGCAGTGTCGCATTTACATTCATTTGAAGTGTAGACGAGGAATACATGACACTTCGCAAATCATATTATATCTTACCATGAAACATAGAAATGAGATGCGATATCGCGTTTTAAGAAGCATTAGAAATCTATTGCTACGATACGTAGACATCTGCAAACGCTATTTCTTTGCAAGGAAGTGTCGCATTTACATTAATTCGAAGTGTAGATGAGGAATACATAACACTTCGCCAATCATATTATATCTTACCATGAAACATAGATATGAGATGCAATATCTCGTTTTCAGAAGCATTTGAACTCTATTGCTTCGATACGTAGACATCTGCAAACGCTATTTCCTTGCAAGGAAGTGTCGCATTTACATTCATTTGAAGTGTAGACGAGGAATACATAACACCTCGCAAATCATATTATATCTTACCATGAAACATAGAAATGAGATGCGATTACGCGTTTTAGGAAGCATTAGAACACTATTGCTACGATAGGTAGACATTTGCAAACGCTATTACCTTGCAAGGAAGTGTCGCATTTACATTCATTTGAAGTGTAGACGAGGAATACATAACACTTCGCAAATCATCTTAGATCTTACCATGAAACTTAGAAATGAGATGCGATATCGCGTTTTAAGAAGCTTTAGAACTCTATTGCTACGATAGGTAGACATCTGTAAACGCTATTTCCTTGCAAGGAAGTGTCGCATTTACATTCATTTGAATCGTAGACGAGGAATACATAACACTTCGCAAATCATATTATATCTTACCATAAAACATAGAAATGAGTTGCGATATCGCGATTTAAGAAGCATTTGAACTCTATTGCTACTATACCTAGACCTCTGCAGACGCTATTTCCTAGCAAGGAAGTGTCGCATTTACATTCATTTGAAGTGTAGACGAGGAATACATGACACTTCGCAAATCATATTACATCTTTCCTTGAAACATAGAAATGAGATGCGATATCGCGTTTTAAGTATCATAAGAACTCCATTGCTATGATACGTAGACATCTGCAAACGCTATTTCCTTGCAAGGAAGTGTCGCATTTACATTCATTTGAATCGTAGACGAGGAATGCATAACACTTCGCAATGAATATTATATCTTATCATGAAACATAGATATGAGATGCAATATCTCGTTTTAAGAAGCATTTGAACTCTATTGCTACGATACCTAGACATCTGCAGACGCTATTTCCTAGCAAGCAAGTGTCGCATTTACATTCATTTGAAGTGTAGACGAGGAATACATGACACTTCGCAAATCATATTATATCTTACCATGAAACATAGAAATGAGATGCGATATCGCGTTTTAAGAAGCATTATAAATCTATTGCTACGATATGTAGATATCTGCAAACGCTATTTCTTTGCAAGGAAGTGTCGCATTTACATTCATTTGAAGTGTAGACGAGGAATACATAACACTTCGCAAATCATATTATATCTTGCCATAAAACATAGAAATGAGATGCGATATCGCGTTTTAAGAAGCATTTGAACTCTATTGCTACGATACCTAGACATCTGCAGACGCTATTTCCTAGCAAGGAAGTGTCGCATTTACATTCATTTGAAGTGTAGACGAGGAATACATGACACTTCGCAAATCATATTGTATCTTACCATGAATCATAGAAATGAGATGCGATATCGCATTTTAAGAAGCATTAGAAATCTATTGCTACGATACGTAGATATCTGCAAACGCTATTTCTTTGCAAGGAAGTTTCGCATTTACGTTCATTTGAATCGTAGACGAGGAATGCATAACACTTCGCAATGAATATAATATCTTGTCATGAAACATAGTTATGAGATGCAATATCTCGTTTTCAGAAGCATTTGAACTCTATTGCTTCGATACGTAGACATCTGCAAACGCTATTTCCTTGCAAGGAAGTGTCGCATTTACGTTCATTGGAAGTGTAGACGAGGAATACATGACACTTCGCAAATCACATTATATCTTACAATGAAACACAGAAATGAGATGCGATATCGCGTTTTAAGAAGCATTAGAAATCTATTGCTACGATACGCAGACATCTGCAAACGCTATTTCTTTGCAAGGAAGTGTCGCATTTACATTAATTCGAAGTGTAGATGAGGAATACATAACACTTCGCCAATCATATTATATCTTACCATGAAACATAGATATGAGATGCAATATCTCGTTTTAAGAAGCATTTGAACTCCATTGCTACGATACCTAGACATCTGCAGACGCTATTTCCTAGCAAGGAAGTGTCGCATTTACATTCATTTGAAGTGTAGACGAGGAATACTTAACACTTCGCAAATCATCTTATATCTTACCATGAAACTTAGAAATGAGATGCGATATCGCGTTTTAAGAAGCTTTAGAACACTATTGCTACGATAGGTAGACATCTGTAAACGCTATTTCCTTGCAAGGAAGTGTCGCATTTACATTCATTTGAATCGTAGACGAGGAATGCAAAACACTTCGCAAATCATATTATATCTTGCCATGAAACATAGAAATGTGATGCGATATCGCGTTTTAAGAATCATAAGAACTCTATCGCTACGATACCTAGACATCTGCAGACGCTATTTCCTTTCAAGGAAGTGTCGCATTTACATTCATTTGAAGTGTAGACGAGGAGTACATAACACTTCGCAAATCATATTATATCTTACCATGAAACATAGAAATGAGATGCGATATCGCGTTTTAAGTATCATAAGAACTCCATTGCTACGATACGTAGACATCTGCAAACGCTATTTCCTTGCAAGGAAGTTTCGCATTTACGTTCATTTGAATCGTGGACGAGGAATGCATACGAGGAATATTATATCTTATCATGAAACATTGATATGAGATGCAATATCTCGTTTTAAGGAGCATTTGAACTCCATTGCTACGATACCTAGACATCTGCAGACGCTATTTCCTAGCAAGGAAGTGTCGCATTTACATTCATTTGAAGTGTAGACGAGGAATACATGACACTTCGCAAATCATATTATATCTTACCATGAAACATAGAAATGAGATGCGATATCGCGTTTTAAGTAGCATTAGAGATCTATTGCTACGATACGTAGACATCTGCAAACGCTATTTCTTTGCAAGGAAGTGTCGCATTTACATTCATTTGAAGTGTAGACGAGGAATGCATAACACTTCGCAAAGAATATAATATCTTGTCATGAAACATAGTTATGAGATGCAATATCTCGTTTTTAGAAGCATTTGATCTCTATTGCTTCGATACGTAGACATCTGCAAACGCTATTTCTTTGCAAGGAAGTGTCGCATTTACATTCATTTGAAGTGTAGACGAGGAATACATTACACTTCGCAAATCATATTATATCTTACCATGAAACATAGAAATGAGATGCGATATCGCGTTTTAAGAAGCATTAGAAATCTATTGCTACGATACGTAGACATCTGCAGACGCTATGTCCTAGCAAGGAAGTGTCGCATTTACATTTATTTGAAGTGTAGACGAGGAATACATGACACTTCGCAAATCATATTATATCTTGCCACGAAACATAGAAATGAGATGCGATATCGCATTTTAAGAATCATAAGAACTCTATTGCTACGATACGAAGACATCCGCAAACGCTATTGCCTTGCAAGGAAGTGTCGCATTTACATTCATTTGAATCGTAGACGAGGAATGCATAACACTTCGCAATGAATATTATATCTTATCATGAAACATAGATACGAGATGCAATATCTCGTTTTAAGAAGCATTTGAACTCTATTGCGTCGATACGTAGACATCTGCAGACGCTATTTCCTTGCAAGGAAGTGTCGCATTTACATTCATTTGAAGTGTATACGAAGAATACATAACACTTCGCAAATCATATTATATCTTACTATGAAACATAGAAATGAGATGCGATATCGCGTTTTAAGAAGCATTAGAACTCTATCGCTACGATACCTAGACATCTGCAGACGCTATTACCTAGCAAGGAAGTGTCGCATTTACATTCATTTGAAGTGTAGACGAGGAATACATGACACTTCGCAAATCATATTATATCTTACCATGAAACATAGAAATGAGATGCGATATCGCGTTCTAGGAAGCATTAGAACTCTATCGCTACGATGCCTAGACATCTGCAGACGCTATTACCTAGCAAGGAAGTGTCTCATTTACATCCATTTGAAGTGTAGACGAGGAATACATGACACTTCGCAAATCATATTATATCTTACCATGAAACATAGAAATGAGATGCGATATCGCGTTTTATGAAGCATTAGAACTCTATTGCTACGATAGGTAGACATCTGCAAACGCTATTACCTTGCAAGGAATTGTCGCATTTACATTCATTTGAATCGTAGACGGGAAATGCATAACACTTCGCAAATCATATTATATCTTGCCACGAAACATAGAAATGAGATGCGATATCGCGTTTTAAGAATCATAAGAACTCTATTGCTAAGATACGAAGACATCTGTAGACGCTATTTCCTTGCAAGGAAGTGTCGCATTTACATTCATTTGAATCGTAGACGAGGAATGCATAACACTTCGCAATGAATATTATATCTTATCATGAAACATAGATACGAGATGCAATATCTCGTTTTAAGAAGCATTTGAACTCTATTGCTCCGATACGTAGACATCTGCAGACGCTATTTCCTTGCAAGGAAGTGTCACATTTACATTCATTTGAAGTGTAGACGAGGAATACATAACACTTCGCAAATCATATTATATCTTACTACGAAACATAGAAATGAGATGCGCTATCGCGTTTTAAGAAGCATTAGAGCTCTATCGGTACGATACCTAGACATCTGCAGACGCTATTACCTAGCAAGGAAGTGTCGCATTTACATTCATTTGAAGTGTAGACGAGGAATACATGACACTTCGCAAATCATATTATATCTTACCATGAAACATAGAAATGAGATGCGATATCGCGTTTTAAGAAGCATTAGAACTCTATCGCTACGATACCTAGACATCTGCAGACGCTATTACCTAGCAAGGAAGTGTCGCATTTACATTCATTTGAAGTGTAGACGAGGAATACATGACACTTCGCAAATCATATTATATCTTACCATGAAACATAGAAATGAGATGCGATATCGCGTTTCAAGAAGCATTAGAAATCTATTGCTAGGATACATAGAGATCCGCAAACGCTATTTCCTTGCTAGGAAGTGTCGCATTTACATTCATTTGAAGTGTAGACGAGGAAAACGTGACACTTCGCAAATCATATTATATCTTACCATGAAACATAGAAATGAGATGCGATATCGCGTTTTAAGAAGCATTAGAACTCTATCGCTACGATACCTAGACATCTGCAGACGCTATTTCCTAGCAAGGAAGTGTCTCATTTACATTCGTTTGAAGTGTAGACGAGGAATACATGACACTTCGCAAATCATATTATATCTTACCATGAAACATAGAAATGAGATGCGATATCGCGTTTTAAGAAGCATTAGATATCTATTGCTACGATACGTAGACATCTGCAAACGCTATTTCTTTGCAAGGAAGTGTCGCATTTACATTCATTTGAAGTGTATACGAGGAATACATAACACTTCGCAAATCGTATTATATCTTACCATGAAACATAGAAATGAGATGCGATATCGCGTTTCAAGAAGCATTAAAAATCTATTGCTACGATACGTAGACATCTGCAAACGCAATTTCTTTGCAAGGAAGAGTCGCATTTACATTCATTTGAATCGTAGACGAGGAATGCATAACACTTCGGAATGAATATTATATCTTATCATGAAACATAGATATGAGATGCAATATCTCGTTTTAAGAAGCATTTGAACTCTATTGCTTCAATACGTTGACATCTGCAGACGCTATTTCCTTGCAAGGAAGTGTCGCATTTACATTCATTTGAAGTGTAGACGAGGAATACATGACACTTCGCAATTCATATTATATCTTACCATGAAACATAGAAATGAGATGCGATATTGCGTTTTGAGAAGCATTAGAACTCTATCGCTACGAGTCCTAGACATCTGCAGGCGCTATTTCCTTTCAAGGAAGTGTCGCATTAACATTCATTTGAAGTGTAGACGAGGAGTACATAACACTACGCAAATCATATTATATCTTACCATGAAACATAGAATTGAGATGCGATATCGCGTTTTAAGAATCATAAGAACTCTATTGTTACGATACGTAGACATCTGCAAACGCTGTTTCCTTGGAAGGAAGTGTCGCATTTACGTTCATTTGAATCGTAGACGTGGAATGCATAACACTTCGCAATGAATAATATATCTTATCATGAAACATATATATGTGATTCTATATCTCGTTTTAAGAAGCATTTGAACTCTATTGCTTCGATACGTAGACATCTGCAAACGCTATTTCCTTACAAGGAAGTGTCACATTTACATTCATTTGAAGAGTAGACGAGGAATACATAACACTTCGCAAATCATATTACATCTTACCATGAAACGTAGAAATGAGATGCGATATCGCGTTTTAAGAAGCATTAGAACTCTATTGCTACGATACGTAGACATCTGCAGACGCTATTTCCTAACAAGGAAGTGTCGCATTTACATTCATTTGAAGTGTAGACGAGGAATACGTGACACTTCGCAAATCATTATATCTTACCATGAAACATTGAAATGAGATGCGATATCGCGTTTTAAGAATCATATGAACTCTACTGCTACGATACGTAGACATCTGCAAACGCTATTTCCTTGCAAGGATGTGTCGCATTTACCTTCATTTGAAACGTAGACGAGGAATACATGACACTTCGCAAATTACATTATATCTTACCATGAAACATAGAAATGAGATGCGATATCGCGTTTTAAGAAGCATTAGAAATCTATTGCTACGATACGTAGACATCTGCAAACGCCATTTCCTTGCAAGGAAGTGTCGCATTTACATTCATTTGAAGTGTAGACGAGGAATACATAACACTTCGCATATCATATTATACCTTACCATGAAACATAGAAATGAGATGCGATATCGCGTTTTAAGAATCATAAGAACTCTATTGCTACGATACGTAGACATCTGCAAACGCTATTTCCTTGCAAGGAAGTGTCGCATTTACATTCATTTGTATCGTAGACGAGGAAAGCATAACAAATCGCAACGAATATTATATCTTATCATGAAACATAGATATGAGATGCAATATCTCGTTTTAAGAAGCATTTGAACTCTATTGCTTCGATACGTAGACATCTGCAAAGGCTATTTCCTTGCAGGGAAGTGACACATTTACATTCATTTGAATCGTAGACGAGGAATGCATAACACTTCGCAATGAATAATATATCTTATCATGAAACATAGATATGTGATGCAATATCTCGTTTTAAGAAGCATTTGAACTCTATTGCTTCGATACGTAGACATCTGCAAACGCCATTTCCTTGCTAGGAAGTGTCGCATTTACATTCATTTGAAGTGTAGACGAGGAATACATAACACTTCGCAAATCATATTATACCTTACCATGAAACATAGAAATGAGATGCGATATCGCGTTTTAAGAATCATAAGAACTCTATTGCTACGATACGCAGACATCTGCAAACGCTATTTCCTTGCAAGGAAGTGTCGCATTTATGTTCATTTGAATCGTAGACGTGGAATGCATAACACTTCGCAATGAATAATATATCTTATCATGAAACATAGATATGTGATGCAATATCTCGTTTTAAGAAGCATTTGAACTCTATTGCTTCGATACGTAGACATCTGCAAACGCCATTTCCTTGCTAGGAAGTGTCGCATTTACATTCAATTGAAGTGTAGACGAGGAATAAATCACACTTCGCAAATCATATTATATCTTACCATGAAACATAGAAATGAGATGCGATATTGCGTTTTGAGAAGCATTAGAACTCTATCGCTACGAGTCCTAGACATCTGCAGGCGCTATTTCCTTTCAAGGAAGTGTCGCATTAACATTCATTTGAAGTGTAGACGAGGAGTACATAACACTACGCAAATCATATTATATCTTACCATGAAACATAGAATTGAGATGCGATATCGCGTTTTAAGAATCATAAGAACTCTATTGTTACGATACGTAGACATCTGCAAACGCTGTTTCCTTGGAAGGAAGTGTCGCATTTACGTTCATTTGAATCGTAGACGTGGAATGCATAACACTTCGCAATGAATAATATATCTTATCATGAAACATAGATATGTGATGCTATATCTCGTTTTAAGAAGCATTTGAACTCTATTGCTTCGATACGTAGACATCTGCAAACGCTATTTCCTTACAAGGAAGTGTCACATTTACATTCATTTGAAGAGTAGACGAGGAATACATAACACTTCGCAAATCATATTACATCTTACCATGAAACGTAGAAATGAGATGCGATATCGCGTTTTAAGAAGCATTAGAACTCTATTGCTACGATACGTAGACATCTGCAGACGCTATTTCCTAACAAGGAAGTGTCGCATTTATATTCATTTGAAGTGTAGACGAGGAATACGTGACACTTCGCAAATCATTATATCTTACCATGAAACATTGAAATGAGATGCGATGTCGCGTTTTAAGAATCATATGAACTCTATTGCTACGATACGTAGACATCTGCAAACGCTATTTCCTTGCAAGGATGTGTCGCATTTACCTTCATTTGAAACGTAGACGAGGAATACATGACACTTCGCAAATTACATTATATCTTACCATGAAACATAGAAATGAGATGCGATATCGCGTTTTAAGAAGCATTAGAAATCTATTGCTACGATACGTAGACATCTGCAAACGCCATTTCCTTGCAAGGAAGTGTCGCATTTACATTCATTTGAAGTGTAGACGAGGAATACATAACACTTCGCATATCATATTATACCTTACCATGAAACATAGAAATGAGATGCGATATCGCGTTTTAAGAATCATAAGAACTCTATTGCTACGATACGTAGACATCTGCAAACGCTATTTCCTTGCAAGGAAGTGTCGCATTTACATTCATTTGTATCGTAGACGAGGAAAGCACAACAAATCGCAACGAATATTATATCTTATCATGAAACATAGATATGAGATGCAATATCTCGTTTTAAGAAGCATTTGAACTCTATTGCTTCGATACGTAGACATCTGCAAAGGCTATTTCCTTGCAGGGAAGTGACACATTTACATTCATTTGAATCGTAGACGAGGAATGCATAACACTTCGCAATGAATAATATATCTTATCATGAAACATAGATATGTGATGCAATATCTCGTTTTAAGAAGCATTTGAACTCTATTGCTTCGATACGTAGACATCTGCAAACGCCATTTCCTTGCTAGGAAGTGTCGCATTTACATTCATTTGAAGTGTAGACGAGGAATACATAACACTTCGCAAATCATATTATACCTTACCATGAAACATAGAAATGAGATGCGATATCGCGTTTTAAGAATCATAAGAACTCTATTGCTACGATACGTAGACATCTGCAAACGCTATTTCCTTGCAAGGAAGTGTCGCATTTACATTCATTTGTATCGTAGACGAGGAAAGCATAACAAATCGCAACGAATATTATATCTTATCATGAAACATAGATATGAGATGCAATATCTCGTTTTAAGAAGCATTTGAACTCTATTGCTTCGATACGTAGACATCAGCAAACGCTATTTCCTTGCAGGGAAGTGACACATATACATTCATTTGAATCGTAGACGAGGAATGCATAACACTTCGCAAATCATGTTATATCTTACCATGAAACATTGAAATGAGATGCGATATCGCGTTTTAAGAATCATATGAACTCTATTGCTACGATACGTAGACATCTGCAAACGCTATTTCCTTGCAAGGAAGTGTTGCATTTACCTTCATTTGAAACGTAGACGAGGAATACATGACACTTCGCAAATTACATTATATCTTACCATGAAACATAGAAATGAGATGCGATATCGCGTTTTAAGAAGCACTAGAAATCTATTGCTACGATACGTAGACATCTGCAAACGCCATTTCCTTGCAAGGAAGTGTCGCACTTACATTCATTTGAAGTGTAGACGAGGAATACATAACACTTCGCATATCATATTATACCTTACCATGAAACATAGAAATGAGATGCGATATCGCGTTTTAAGAATCATAAGATCTCTATTGCTACGATACGTAGACATCTGCAAACGCTATTTCCTTGCAAGGAAGTGTCGCATTTACATTCATTTGTATCGTAGACGAGGAATGTATAACACTTCGCAATGAATAATATATCTTATCATGAAACATAGATATGTGATGCAATATCTCGTTTTAAGAAGCATTTGAACTCTATTGCTACGATACCTAGACATCTGCAGACGCTATTTCCTAGCAAGGAAGTGTCGCATTTACATTCATTTGAAGTGTAGACGAGGAATACATGACACTTCGCAAATCATATTATATCTTACCATGAAACATAGAAATGAGATGCGATATCGCGTTTTAAGAAGCATTAGAAAGCTATTGCTACGATACCTAGACATCTGCAGACGCTATTTCCTAGCAAGGAAGTGTCGCATTTACATTCATTTGAAGTGTAGACGAGGAATACATGACACTTCGCAAATCATATTATATTTTACCATGACACATACAAATGAGATGCGATATCGCGTTTTAAGAAGCATTAGAACTCTACTGCTACGATAGGTAGACATCTGCAAACGCTATTTCCTTGCAAGGAAGTGTCGCATTTACATTCATTTGAAGTGTAGACGAGGAATAAATCACACTTCGCAAATCATATTATATCTTACCATGAAACATAGAAATGAGATGCGATATTGCGTTTTTAGAAGCATTAGACCTCTATCGCTACGAGTCCTAGACATCTGCAGACGCTATTTCCTTTCAAGGAAGTGTCGCATTAACATTCATTTGAAGTGTAGACGAGGAGTACATAACACTACGCAAATCATATTATATCTTACCATGAAACATAGAATTGAGATGCGATATCGCGTTTTAAGAATCATAAGAACTCTATTGTTACGATACGTAGACATCTGCAAACGCTGTTTCCTTGGAAGGAAGTGTCGCATTTACGTTCATTTGAATCGTAGACGTGGAATGCATAACACTTCGCAATGAATAATATATCTTATCATGAAACATAGATATGTGATGCAATAACTCCTTTTAAGAAGCATTTGAACTCTATTGCTTCGATACGTAGTCATCTGCAAACGCCATTTCCTTGCTAGGAATTGTCGCATTTACATTCATTTGAAGTGTAGACGAGGAATACATAACACTTCGCAAATCATATTATACCTTACCATGAAACATAGAAATGAGATGCGATATCGCGTTTTAAGAATCATAAGAACTCTATTGCTACGATACGTAGACATCTGCAAACGCTATTTCCTTGCAAGGAAGTGTCGCATTTACATTCATTTGTATCGTAGACGAGGAAAGCATAACAAATCGCAATGAATATTATATCTTATCATGAAACATAGATATGAGATGCAATATCTCGTTTTAAGAAGCATTTGAACTCTATTGCTTCGATACGTAGACATCTGCAAACGCTATTTCCTTGCACGGAAGTGACACATTTACATTCATTTGAATCGTAGACGAGGAATGCACAACACTTCGCAAATCATGTTATATCTTACCATGAAACATTGAAATGAGATGCGATATCGCGTTTTAAGAATCATATGAACTCTATTGCTACGATACGTAGACATCTGCAAACGCTATTTCCTTGCAAGGAAGTGTCGCATTTACATTCATTTGAAGTGTAGACGAGGAATAAATCACACTTCGCAAATCATATTATATCTTACCATGAGACATAGAAATGAGATGCGATATTGCGTTTTGAGAAGCATTAGACCTCTATCGCTACGAGTCCTAGACATCTGCAGACGCTATTTCCTTTCAAGGAAGTGTCGCATTAACATTCATTTGAAGTGTAGACGAGGAGTACATAACACTACGCAAATCATATTATATCTTACCATGAAACATAGAATTGAGATGCGATATCGCGTTTTAAGAATCATAAGAACTCTATTGTTACGATACGTAGACATCTGCAAACGCTGTTTCCTTGGAAGGAAGTGTCGCATTTACGTTCATTTGAATCGTAGACGTGGAATGCATAACACTTCGCAATGAATAATATATCTTATCATGAAACATAGATATGTGATGCAATATCTCCTTTTAAGAAGCATTTGAACTCTATTGCTTCGATACGTAGTCATCTGCAAACGCCATTTCCTTGCTAGGAAGTGTCGCATTTACATTCATTTGAAGTGTAGACGAGGAATACATAACACTTCGCAAATCATACTATACCTTACCATGAAACATAGAAATGAGATGCGATATCGCGTTTTAAGAATCATAAGAACTCTATTGCTACGATACGTAGACATCTGCAAACGCTATTTCCTTGCAAGGAAGTGTCGCATTTACATTCATTTGTATCGTAGACGAGGAAAGCATAACAAATCGCAACGAATATTATATCTTATCATGAAACATAGATATGAGATGCAATATCTCGTTTTAAGAAGCATTTGAACTCTATTGCTTCGATACGTAGACATCTGCAAACGCTATTTCCTTGCAGGGAAGTGACACATTTACATTCATTTGAATCGTAGACGAGGAATGCACAACACTTCGCAAATCATGTTATATCTTACCATGAAACATTGAAATGAGATGCGATATCGCGTTTTAAGAATCATATGAACTCTATTGCTACGATACGTAGACATCTGCAAACGCTATTTCCTTGCAAGGAAGTGTCGCATTTACCTTCATTTGAAACGTAGACGAGGAATACATGACACTTCGCAAATTACATTATATCTTACCATGAAACATAGAAATGAGATGCGATATCGCGTTTTAAGAAGCATTAGAAATCTATTGCTACGATACGTAGACATCTGCAAACGCCATTTCCTTGCAAGGAAGTGTCGCATTTACATTCATTTGTATCGTAGGCGAGGAATGTATAACAAATCGCAACGAATATTATATCTTATCATGAAACATAGATATGAGATGCAATATCTCGTTTTAAGAAGCATTTGAACTCTATTGCTTCGATACGTAGACATCTGCAAACGCTATTTCCTTGCAAGGAAGTGTCACATTTACATTCATTTGAAGAGCAGACGAGGAATACATAACACTTCGCAAATCATATTACATCTTACCACGAAACGTAGAAATGAGATGCGATATCGCGTTTTAAGAAGCATTAGAACTCTATTGCTACGATACGTAGACATCTGCAGACGCTATTTCCTAACAAGGAAGTGTCGCATTTACATTCATTTGAAGTGTAGACGAGGAATACATGACACTTCGCAAATCATATTATATCTTACCATGAAACATAGAAATGAGATGCGATATCGCGTTTTAAAAAGCATTAGAAAGCTATTGCTACGATACGTAGACATCTGCAAACGCTATTTCCTAGCGAGGAAGTATCGCATTCACATTCATTTGAAGTGTAGACGAGGAATACATAACACTTCGCAAATCATATTATATCTTACCATGAAACATAGAAATGAGATGCGATATCGCGTTTTAAGATGCATTAGAAAGCAATTGCTACGATACGTAGACATCTGCAAACACTATTTCCTAGCGAGGAAGTATCGCATTCACATTCATTTGATGTGTAGACGAGGAATACATAACTCTTCGCAAATCATGTTATATCCTACCATGAAGCATAGAAATGAGATGCGATATCACGTTTTAAGAATCATATGAACTCTAGTGCTACGATACGTAGATATCTGCAAACGCTATTTCCTTGCAAGGAAGTGTCACATTTACATTCATTTGAAGTGTAGACGAGGAATACATAACACTTCGCAAATCATGTTATATCTTACCATGAAACATAGAAATGAGATGCGATATCGCGTTTTAAGAATCATATGAACTCTATTGCTACGATACGTAGATATCTGCAAACGCTATTTCCTTGCAGGTAAGTGTCGCATTTACTTTCATTTGAATCGTAGACGAGGAATACATAACACTTCGAAAATCATGTTATATCTTACCATGAAACATTGAAATGAGATGCGATATCGCGTTTTAAGAATCATATGAACTCTATTGCTACGATACGTAGACATCTGCAAACGCTATTTCCTTGCAAGGAAGTGTCGCATTTACCTTCATTTGAATCGTAGACGAGGAATGCATAACACTTCGCAAATCATGTTATATCTTACCATGAAACATTGAAATGAGATGCGATACCACGTTTTAAGAAGCATTAGAACTCTATTGCTACCATACCTAGACATCCGCAGACGCTATTTCCTGCCAAGGAAGAGTCGCATTTACATTCATTTGAAGTGCAAAACGAGGAATACATAACACTTCGCAAATCATATTACATCTTACCATGAAACGTAGAATTGAGATGCGATATCGCGTTTTAAGAAGCATTAGAACTCTATTGCTACGATACCTAGACATCTGCAGACGCTATTTCCTAAGAAGGAAGTGTCGCATTTACATTCATTTGAAGAGTAGACGAGGAATACATGACACTTCGCAAATCATATTATATCTTACCATGAAACATAGAAATGAGACGCGATATCGCGTTTTAAGAAGCATTAGAAAGCTATTGCTACGATACGTAGACATCTGCAAACACTATTTCCTAGCGAGGAAGTATCGCATTCACATTCATTTGAAGTGTAGACGAGGAATACATAACTCTTCGCAAATCATGTTATATCCTACCATGAGGCATAGAAATGAGATGCGATATCGCGTTTTAAGAATCATATGAACTTTATTGCTACGATACGTAGATATCTGCAAACGCTATTTCCTTGCAGGTAAGTGTCGCATTTACTTTCATTTGAATCGTAGACGAGGAACACATAACACTTCGCAAATCATGTTATATCTTACCATGAAACATTGAAATGAGATGCGATATCGCGTTTTAAGAATCATATGAACACTTTTGCTACGATACGTAGACATCTGCAAACGCTATTTCCTTGCAAGGAAGTGTCGCATTTACCTTCATTTGAATCGTAGACGAGGAATACATAACACTTCGCAAATCATATTATATCTTACCATGAAACATACAAATGAGATGCGATATCGCGTTTTAAGAAACATTAGAAATCTATTGCTACGATACGTAGACATCTGCAAACGCTATTTCCTTGCAAGGAAGTGTCGCATTTACATTCATTTGTATCGTAGACGAGGAATGTATAACAAATCGCAACGAATATTATATCTTATCATGAAACATAGATATGTGATGCAATATCTCGTTTTAAGAAGCATTTGAACTCTATTGCTACGATACCTAGACATCTGCAGACGCTATTTCCTAGCAAGGAAGTGTCGCATTTACATTCATTTGAAGTGTATACGAGGAATACATGACACTTCGCAAATCATATTATATTTTACCATGATACATACAAATGAGATGCGATATCGCGTTTTAAGAAGCATTAGAACAATACTGCTACGATAGGTAGACATCTGCAAACGCTATTTCCTTGCAAGGAAGTGTCGCATTTACATTCATTTGAAGTGTAGACGAGGAATAAATCACACTTCGCAAATCATATTATATCTTACCATGAAACATAGAAATGAGATGCGATATTGCGTTTTGAGAAGCATTAGAACACTATCGCTACGAGTCCTAGACATCTGCAGACGCTATTTCCTTTCAAGGAAGTGTCGCATTAACATTCATTTGAAGTGTAGACGAGGAGTACATAACACTACGCAAATCATATTATATCTTACCATGAAACATAGAATTGAGATGCGATATCGCGTTTTAAGAATCATAAGAACTCTATTGTTACGATACGTAGACATCTGCACACGCTGTTTCCTTGGAAGGAAGTGTCGCATTTACGTTCATTTGAATCGTAGACGTGGAATGCATAACACTTCGCAATGAATAATATATCTTATCATGAAACATAGATATGTGATGCAATATCTCGTTTTAAGAAGCATTTGAACTCTATTGCTTCGATACGTAGACATCTGCAAACGCCATTTCCTTGCTAGGAAGTGTCGCATTTACATTCATTTGAAGTCTAGACGAGGAATACATAACACTTCGCAAATCATATTATACCTTACCATGAAACATAGAAATGAGATGCGATATCGCGTTTTAAGAATCATAAGAATTCTACTGCTACGATACGTAGACATCTGCAAACGCTAGTTCCTTGCAAGGAAGTGTCGCATTTACATTCATTTGTATCGTAGACGAGGAAAGCATAACAAATCGCAACGAATATTATATCTTATCATGAAACATAGATATGAGATGCAATATCTCGTTTTAAGAAGCATTTGAACTCTATTGCTTCGATACGTTGACATCTGCAAACGCTATTTCCTTGCAGGGAAGTGTCACATTTACATTCATTTGAAGAGTAGACGAGGAATACATAACACTTCGCAAATCATATTACATCTTACCATGAAACATAGAAATGAGATGCGATATCGCGTTTTAAGAAGCATTAGAACACTGTTGCTACGATACCTAGACATCTGCAGACGCTATTTCCTAGCAAGGAAGGGTCGCCTTTACATTCATTTGAAGTGTAGACGAGGAATACATGACACTTCGCAAATCATATTATATCTTACCATGAAACATAGAAATGAGATGCGATACCGCGTTTTAAGAAGCATTAGAACTCTATTGCTACCATACCTAGACATCCGCAGACGCTATTTCCTGCCAAGGAAGTGTCGTATTGACATTCATTTGAAGTGTAGACGAGGAATACGTAACACTTCGCAAATCATATTATATCTTACCATGAAACATAGAAATGAGATGCGGTATCGCGTTTTAAGAAGCATTAGAACTCTATTGCTACGATACCTAGGCATCTGCAGACGCTATTTCCTAAGAAGGAAGTGTCGCATTTACATTCATTTGAAGAGTAGACGCGGAATACATGACACTTCGCAAATCATATTATATCTTACCATGAAACATAGAAATGAGACGCGATATCGCGTTTTAAGAAGCATTAGAAAGCTATTGCTACGAT